>NC_089496.1:60672543-60840043 GCF_036850765.1 Saccopteryx bilineata
ACCCAGCAGTTCCCAGAACGCAATCCAGCCAGGCCCACCCAAAATACCCACAGGCACATCTGTCCGATGGGCGGTCCTGAAACAAGGGCCTCGCAGACATCCTGGTGTGTCCAACGAGGCCTCCAGGGCTCTAGGCCAACCCAGGCTTTGTTGCTGCTGTTTGTTTTCTTCTTGTGTTTATTTGGGGAGCAACATGAGGCAATCGGAGAAGAAGACAGCTCTTCCCCACTCCCACCCCACCCCCCTCAAAAAATCAACAAACCGTGAGTGCCAGGACACATGCCACCGAGGTTGTGTAGGAAGTTCCTGTGATGGGTCGGTCATGTGACGCCTCCTTCCGTCCAGGTTTTAGCTGTATGTTACAATGGTCAGAGGAGCCATGTGACCTGCTTTCCTTCGGTGACTTGGGAATTCACGTTCAAGGAGCCGAAAAAAGATGTGTAAAACTAGTCACACTTGGCTGTCCACTGAGGCTGTCCTATTTGAATACCCAACAAACTCTGAAAACGTTTACTGGAGTTCGATAAGTTACAGTGTCTCTATATCGAACTTTCAAAAGGTTTAGAGCCCAGTAAGTTACAATGTCAAACTTTCAAAAGGTTTAGGGAGTCTGGAGTCCAATAAGTTACAATGTCTCAATATCAAACTTTCAAAAGGTTTACAGAGTCAGATAAGTTACAGCAGGGGTCTCCAAACTACAGCCCACGGGCCTCATGTGGCCCCCTGAGGCCATTTATCCAGCCCCCACTGCACTTCCGGAAGGGGCACCTCTTTCATTGGTGGTCAGTGAGAGGAGCATAGTTCCCATTGAAATACTGGTCAGTTTGTTGATTTAAATTTACTTGTTCTTTATTTTAAATATTGTATTTGTTCCCATTTTGTGTTTTTTTACTTTAAAATAAGATATGTGCAGTGTGCATAGGGATTTGTTCATAGTTTGTTTTTTTTTATAGTCCGGCCCTCCAACGGTCTGAGGGACAGTGAACTGGCCCCCTGTGTAAAAAGTTTGGGGACCCCTGAGTTACAGTGTCATGATATTGTGAGCAAGGGCCCAGTACCCCAGTATCTAGCAAAGCTCTTGAGGAGACTAAGGCACAAATCTGCAAATAAAACTGGAGTTCTTCCCTTCGTTTCAGGTTATTGAAGCCTCATTTTACTTATGCACGTTCTAAAGAAGGAATCGCACCTCTAGAATCCTCTTTCTCTAAAAAAAGAAGTGCGCAAAGATTTCATCTCATATTTTGTTCTTACCACATTCCGGGATGGAGGAGGGTGTGTGTGGGGGGGGAGGATGAGAGAGTCAAATGAATTCTCGTATGAATGTAACAGTTGCAAGGACGTGGGGATAATTTATTGGAAGTAAGACTAACTGTTCTCACTTCAGGCTAATAAGAAAGAAATAATCTCTTCGGGAAACAGAAAGGTCATGTCTTGAGCCAAGTATACAAATCAACCCCCGGCCTGGCACTGGCTTGCCGGCGTCAGCGTACAACATGGGGACATGGTGTCAACCAGGCGGGGAGACTTTTGTGGGCGACCACAAGTCCAGGGCACGGGCACGGGGTTGAGCGCTTTGACCTCTGATGTTGAGGAGGAATGCTACAAGAGTCCCGTCACCATGCATAGGATCGTGTCACCAATGGCACAAGAGTCCTGGCCAATCTAAAGACCGTGTCACACTCCAGCGCCATCCAGCCCCCCTGGGGTCCCAGCTCCTCAAGACTCTCCTTTCTCTCTAAGCATTCTTCCTTCTTTTCTTCCACTCTATCCCTCCTCCCTTCCTTTCCTTCTTTCTCTCGAGTTTCTTCTCACCCCTCGTTAGATGGCACCTTCTCGGTCGAGGCTGAGCCCCCTAAAACTCTCACGCGCCGTTCCCGCTGTGCCCTGCTTTCTCCTTCCTCCCACGGTCTTTGAGTTTCTCTCTCATCCATTGGTCCCCCCCCCCCCTATTTTCTCCTTCATCTTCTAGATGAGTTTTTATGAGAACACAGGATGAGGAGATATTCCTAATAGGGGAGAAAGGGGCACATGAAGAAGGGCAAAGAGGAGAACAAAGAAGAAAGAAGCCAGGATAATAGCCAAATCCCCCCCCCCAAACAGGCAGCCCCAGGAAGCCCACGGCCCATAGCGGGTCACTTCCACGATCTCCATGCCTCTGTGTCCAAGCTGCCATCTCCGCGGGGCTGAGAGACGCAGGGAACGGGAGGAGAGGTCAGAAGTAAGTGACCCTTGGTTTCCGAGAGAAGAAGATGAAGGAAGAACCCAATCACGGGCTGTTGAAATGACGATACATTACGACAAAGAAATCACAAAGAATAATGTGACTTTTCTGCCCAGGGTTGTGTGTGTGTGTGTGTGTGTGTGTTTTGTCCAAGAGGCTACAACCTAGAACTTACTGATTCTCTCTAACAGTTCACTGCAAACCAGTCCACGGTTAAAGAGAATGTAACTGTCAAAAAAATGGGAGCTGCAAATGACCCACGAGATCATTCTGTGCCAACCTCCAGCCCTCACGGTGGAACATGTCCTGTGCTGGCCGGTGCCGTATTTACTGACGGCCTCACACCCCAAGTTAGCTCCACTGCCTTCCACACATGGATTCATATCCTCTGCAGAAGGCCCAGGAAAAGTAGGGGGCATGGGCTGTCTGAGCATGGAGGCCTTTGCTGGACTCTACAGGATGGAGTCTGAGAATGCACCCCTGAAACTGCCCAACATGCAGTGAACTTGCAGGAAGGGCTGACAGACGTGATAAACTCAAATGCAGGACATCAAAGAGAGGTGACTCAAAACAACACAGGCTTCAAACACGTTCCCAGCCAAACCCACACACATTTTTTTTTTGTATTTTTCTGAAGTTTGAAACGGGGAGGCAGTCAGACAAACTCCCGTGTGTGCCCGACCGGGATCCACCTGGCACGCCCACCAGGGGGCGACGCTCTGTCCATCTGGGATGTCACTCTGCCGCAATCAGAGCCACTCTAGTGCCTGAGGCAGAGGCCATGGAGCCATCCTCAGCGCCCAGGCCATCTTTGCTTCAATGGAGCCTTGGCTGCGGGAGGGGAAGAGAGAGACAGAGAGAAAGGAGAGGGGGAGGAGTGGAGAAGCAGATGGGTGCTTCTCCTGTGTGCCCTGGCCGGGAATCGAACCTGGGACTCCTGCATGCCAGGCCGACGTTCTACCACTGAGCCAACCAGCCAGGGCCCAAACCCACCACATTTTTAAGCATCCTTGTGGCATAATAAGACTTTGCATGGGAAATACCATCCCAAAGTTTGAATTATTTCTTTGAACCATTGATTTGGGGGAAATGCTTCTGAGAAATACATTCTCTTCCTTTAGTAGGAGAGATAACAGTCTATTGTAAAGTGTAAGCATTTCTTTTTTTGTTTTGTTTTTGTTTATTTTTCCCCCTTCTTTTCTAAGTGAGAGGAGGGGAGATGGAGAGACAGACTCCTGCATGTGCTCTGATTGGGATCCACCCAGCAGCCCCCATCTGGGGCCGTGCTCACCACTGAGCTACGTTTTAGCACCTGAGGCGGAGGCTCCACAGAGCCATCCTCAGTGCCCAGGGCCGATACGTTTAAACCAATCAAGCCATGGCTGTGGGAAGGAAAGAGAGAGACAGAGAGAAGGGGGAGGGGGAGGGGTGGAGAAGCAGATGGGCGCCTCTCCTGTGTGCCCCGACTGGGAACTAAACCTGGGACATTCACACGCTGAGCCAATGCTCTATCTACCACTGAGCCAACTGGCCAGGGCCAGCATTTCTTTAATATAATTAAAATAATGTGATTTTCCTTTGGAATCCTCAGAAAGGAGCAACCCTTACGCCACGTGTGCTTTTTCCAAACGCACCCCGCCATGGGGCTCCTGCCTGAGAACGCAGTCTGCGGGCAGGGGGCCTCCCACCACGACACGCTCAACCTGAGCGCCAGGCCGGCGTCCCCTCCCTGCAGGAAGCAGCCCGTCCGCCTCTGCGTCTCCACGTGGCCCCTAGCTGCCCACCACGTCCTCCTCCCACCCTGCAGGGACGTGGGACCTCCGCTAAGACGGAAAACAGACGGTCTGCACGTCGGCCGGTGGCCACTCCCGCCCTGGGACCCTCCCCTCCCCCGGCTTCTCCCCCCGCCCCGAGTTTCAAAGGGTGTAGGCCAGTCGACAGTCAAGGGTGTTTCCCTTGGGTCTCCAAGAGACTGGAATCTCGCCCCCCGGTATAAACACTGTGCCGGTACCTGACTTGATAAATCATACAAACCCTGGCTAAAGGGAACGGCTCCAAAATATGAGCTCCCTGAGGGCGGAGCCAACATGCTCTCCTCCTACTGGCATATATATATATATATATTTCATTTTGGTTTCAATTTATTAATTTAGGAGAGAGAGAGAAACACTGATTTGTTGATCCACTTATGTATGCAGTTACTGCTTGATTCTTGTATGTGCCCTGACCGGGGATCGAACCGTGACCTTGGCACCTGGGGACAACACTCCAACCAACTGGGCTACCCAGCCAGGGCTTCACTGGTATCTTTTTTTTTTTTTGTATTTTTCTGAAGCTGGAAACCGGGAGAGACAGATAGACTCCCGCATGCGCCCAACCGGGTTCCACCCGGCACCCCCACCAGGGGCAACGCTCTGCCCACCAGAGGGTGATGCTCTGCCCCTCTAGGGCGTCGCTCTGTTGCGACCAGAGCCACTCTAGCGCCTGGGGCAGAGGCCAAGGAGCCATCCCCAGCGCCCGGGCCATCTTTGCTCCAATGGAGCCTCGGCTGTGGGAGGGGAAGAGAGACAGAGAGGAAGGAGGGGGTGGGGTGGAGAAGCAGATGGGCGCTTCTCCTGTGTGCCCTGGCCGGGAATCGAACCCGGGACTCCTGCACACCAGGCCGATGCTCTACCACTGAGCCAACCAGCCAGGGCCTCCACTGGTATCTTTGCATCCACTGTTTCCCCACCAGGCAGGTTTTGGGTCTTGACCAAGGGACGTGCCATCCAACGCTTTCATTTTCTTCCCCTGTTGAGTCACTGGTCTAGGAAAAGACTCAGAAGTCCTCTGGCATTGCCACCACCCCCCCCCTCACCTTTGCGCCGCCCCGAGCCCCTGCTCGGCCACTAAGGCAAGCTGCTATGAATCACACCCGGCGAAGGGGCCGGGACAGTCTCCGTGCCACCTGCAGAAAGGACGGAGGCCGAGCGGGCCACCAGGCCAGCCTCCCCGACAGCCAGCGACGCGTCAGCCGGTGCCGTCGCCGAAGGGGACGCTGACAGATGGACAGGCGTGAGCAATGCCGTTAGCTCACGGGCCCCTGGGAATCAGGAACGGGAGAGCATGCAGCAGGAGGTGCCCATAGGCTCCACAGAGTGAGGGCTGCGCATATTCTGACTAATTTGAAAAAAGAAAAAAAAAAGGATTGATTCTCCATTTCATGTTCTCCCATTTCTTTGGCCCTCCAGAGTGAAATCTGTTAGAATCCAATGGTCCACGCGTCACAGTTATGAAGCAACACTAGGGGACTCTTGGCTGAACATAAAAGCATAGCCATGAGAGATCCAGCACAAGAAAGAGGAGAAGAGAGTCTTGTCTAAAAGGATAAAAACTGGCCCTGACTGGTTGGCTCAGTGGTAGAGCGTTGGCCTGGCGTGCAGGAGTCCTGGGTTCGATTCCCGGCCAGGGCACACAGGGGAAGCGCCCATCTGCTTCTCCACCCCTCCCCCTCTCCTTCCTCTCTGTCTCTCTCTTCCCCTCCTGCAGCCAAGGCTCCATTGGAGCAAAGTTGGCCCGGGCACTGGGGATGGCTCCATGGCCTCTGCCTCAGGCGCTAGGATGGCTCTGGATACAACAGAGCGACGCCCCGGATGGGCAGAGCATCGCCCCCTGGTGGGTGTGCCAGGTCGGACACATGCGGGAGTCTGTCTGCCTCCTCATTTCCAACTTCAGAAAAATACAAAATAAATAAATAAATTAATAATAATAATAAAAGGATAAAGACAGAATAGTGTAAAACGAAAAAAAAATGTATGTTCAAGAGAAAAGAAGCAAAGCAGATGCAGAATGACGAGTGAAGAGAAGAGAAAGGTGAGGGGAGGGCTTATGGGGGACGAAACATATCTGTGAGGCTTAATTTTTATTGATTGATTGATTGATAGAGAGAGACAGAGAGAGGCACGGAGAGGGAGAGGAAGGGGAAGGGAAGCATTGGTTGTTCCAATCAGTCATACACTCGCTGGCTGCTCCCTGTCTGTGCCCCGAGTGAGGACTGAACCTGCAACCTTGTCGTTTCAGAACAACGCTCTTCACCGAATGAGCTCACCAGCCAGCCAGGGTCCAGCTTCCCTCTTTTGAGGTCACAGCTGCCCTTCCGTTCTATCAGCCAAAGGTTCCCACTTAGCGTACGTACGTTCAGCAGGTGTCTACTGACCTCCCAACTTCCTACACCCCCGTTGTTCCCAACTTCACCTGCTCAAAGATGAGTTTAGAGGACCAGGGGAAAGAAAATTGCCGACACAGGACATCTGATTCGACAGCCACCACGAGAAAGACACAACACTTACTTCTGAGTGAGCCGTAATGTGCTTCTCGATGCGTAATATAATTGCTAAATTCAGACGCCACCGCCAACATTTTAATAAAGCTACGAGAAAGATGTCGTTCTTCACCCAGCATGATGAGTGTTTGAGTTCATATTGGGCTAATGTAGCAACACAGTAAGTGTGTGGGGTGGGGGTGTGTGTGGGGAACATACTCAAAAGTCTACAGAGAATCAGAAATACAAATATTCAAAGGAATATCTGTCAGGGTTGGAAAACAACTTCCAAGCTTATTTCCACCAGAAGGAGATTTATTGAGCATGAGGTAAGGCACTCTTATAAGATCTTGTCTCAAAAACGGAGAAAAATTAAACCTCAAATGAGCAATGCTTCCGGTCCTGACAAATCAATATGAAAAGCGAGACCCGATCAGGTTAAACCGGGTCCTACAATAAAGCACAAGAATATTTACCAAAAAAGACAAAACAGCAAGCAGAGCCCACGAGCGAACGTTCAACATCGTCCGGCATCCGAACGGGAATCCCCAAATCCGAACGGCTTTGTCTGAGGAGCAAAGCCGCACCAGCTACAATGAGGAGACAGGTCCCTGGATCCAAGGGAGACAGACCCCAGCACTCCCAGAAGCGCCAGGGTTAGCAGAAAAGATATATAAAGAGTTCTCACAATTCTATTGTCCGTACTCAGAAGTTAACCGGAGAGACGAAGGTTTAAAAAAAAAAAAAAAAGAAAAGAAAAGATGGAACTTCTAGAAATGAAAACCACACTGACTGAGGGGAAAAGAGAATGAGAATTTCTGCTGACTGGACAACATGGGAGAAAAGATGAGAGGATCTGAGGATGGAGCCACAGAAACGACCCAAAATAAAGTGCAGAGGAAAAAGGGGGAAAAAATAGGTAATACAACATGTCTAATTTTAGAAAAGAAGTTTTCAAATAAGTGACCTTAGTGTCTACTTTAAAAAACTGGGGAGGGCCTGACCTGTGGTGGCTCAGTGGATAAAGCGTCGACCTGGAAATGCTGAGGTCGCCGGTTCGAAACCCTGGGCTTGCCTGGCCAAGGCACCTATGGGAGTTGATGCTTCCAGCTCCTCCTCCCTTCTCTCTCTCTGTCTCTCCTCTCTCTCTGTCTCTCCCTCTCCTCTCTAAAATGAATAAATAAAAAATAAAGAAAAAATAAAAATAAAAAACTGGGGAGGAAAAAATCAAACAGGACTGGGCTGGATAGTTCAGTTGGTTAGCGTCTGATCCCAATAAGCCCAGGTTGCAAATTCGAGCCTCGGTTGGGGCACATACGAGAATCAAGCAATGAATGCATGAATAAATGGAACAACAAATCGATGTTTCTCTCCGTCTCTGTCTCTCTATTTCTCTCTCTCTCTCTCTCTCCCTCCCTCTCTAAAATCAGGTAATAAAATAAAAAAACCCCAATAATATCTACAAAAATGCTATTAGAACGAATAAGTGAGTTTAACAAGATTGCAAAATGTTAAGATCAATACACAAAAACCAGCTTGATTTCTGTATACGAGCCACAATCAATTGGAAATTGTAATTTAAAAAAAACTCCATTAATAACAGCACCCAAAAATAAGAACCAGAGATGAACCTGACAAAAAGTTTTGCGCAATGGATGCCACCAAACATTGCAGACTGTATTTATTTTCTAACTGAATTTATTGAGGTGACTGGTTAACAAAACCATATCGGCTTCAGGGGCACAATTCTACAACCTATCTTTTGTACACGGTATTGTGTGTTCACCGCCCCTCCAAATTTTGCTGCAAAATTTTAAAAGATTAAAAAATAAATAGATATTCTAAATTCATAGGTTGGGAAAACTCATTCTTGCTACATGTCAATTCTCCCCAAAGTGATCTGTCTGCTCAAAGTAATTCTATCAAAACTCAGCATTTTTGTAGAAACTTACAAATATATATACTTAATAGTCACACAGAAATGGCATAACCAAAGCTTTAAAAAAAAAATTAAAAAAGGTTAAAGTCAGAAGACAGAACTTCATCAAAGTAAAAAAACTTTTTGGAAAAATTTTGAAAGATACTGTTATACTGTTAAAAAGCAATAAAAAAGGGGGCGGGGACCATAGACTGGGAGAAGATATTGGCAAAGCATGTATCTGATGAAGAAGGTATACCCAAAATATATAAGGCACTCACCAAACTCAACAATAAATAACCCAAGAAAACAATGGGCCAAAGATTTGAAACACACGCTTCCCCAAGAAGATCATATCCAACAAATAGCAAACAAATGGATGTTCAACATCCTTTGTCATGAGGGACATGCAGATTAGAACCGTGGCAATCTATTAGAATGGCGAACGTTATTTCTTTAATTGCATTTATTGGGGTGACCTTGGTTAATAGAATTATACAGTTTTCAGGTGTACAATTCTACAATACACCATTTGTACACTGCCTTGCGTGTTCACCACCTCAAGTCACGTCTCTCTCCGTCACCATCCATCCCTCTTCTACACTTCTCCCCCTCCCTCCACTTCCCCTTCCCTCCTGCAACCCCCACACTGTTGTCTGACATTAAAATGATTCACAGTATCAAATGTTGCCAGGGTTACTGAGGAGCAGAATCACGCTGTTGATGGGAACACAACACAGTGCAGACCCCCCCTCCCCGCCCCCGGGGAAACATTCCGGCGACGTCGGAAGTTAGACACACAGCATCCACAGCCTCTCGCCGCCACGCTCCTCGACATCTGCCCCAGAGAAATGAAAGCAGAGGTCCCCCACAAAGACCTGGGCATGAATGTTCAATGGAGCCTTTTTTTTTTAATCTAACAGCCAAACCGGGAAAGAGCCCAAATGGCCATCGACAGGTGACGGGACGCACCAGCTTGATATCCCCAGACAGAGGCATGCCAGTCACTGGTAACACGGAAGGCACTATGGACACACGCTCTAACACGGCTACTTCTCAGAAACCTCGCCGAGTGGTAACAGCCCGGACAAGCGAGAGCGTGCACTAAATGAATCAAGGTGCATGGGTCCTAGAAAACTGGATGGGTGCAGACAGAGCATGGCGTGGGGGTGGGGGTGGGGGAGGAAGGGGTTACCAAGGAAACCAAAGGAACAGTTGGGGGAGGGTGAGGGGCATGTTGGCTTCTTTGACTGTGGTGATGCTGCGACAAGGACATGCAAGTCAGAACTTGTTACATGATACCAGTTAAAAGACGTGCGGTTTTTGATGGTCAGTTAGATTCCCCAAAGTGTTGCAAAACACACACATAATAATAATAATAATAATAATAAGAGAGGCAGAGAGAGAAAAAGCACTTGGTTTCCTCACAATAAAAAAAAATACGTTAAACAAAAAAAAGCAAGCGAAGAATATCCCGCTGCGCTCAAATGTGAGTGTACTCCCACCAAGAGGACTTCAGGTGGTCCCTAGGGCTCCACCCACCTGCAAACCTCCCGGGGGAGGGGGGGCCCCAGCTCAAAAAAAAAGCGAGTCCCGCTGCCCCCTGAAGAAGCATGCCCCGTGTGGGTAAAAGCAATTCAGACAGGAGGAACCTAGCTTCCTCCTCGGGACCTTCCTCTGAGAGAGGTCTGCGCACGTCCCAGTGCCTCACGAAAGCCCGACGGCCTTCCTAGGAGAGCAGGGCTCGGCTGTGGTTCCTCCGGAAGCCGGATAAACATTCACCGAGGGCTTTCTGTTTTGTACCATTCCTTTTCAGGCGACGGCAGGTGTGGTTGGGGAGCATGTCCCTCCCTCCCCCCCCCCCCCCAAGCATGCATTTAACGGGTATGATGCACAAAGAAATGCACTAAAACCCAGAGAGGAGGAGAAATGATTTGCTCCCTTTTCCTGGGGAACAACAGCTGTGTTCATTTTTTTTTCTTTTTTTTAAAAAAAGCACAATCCAAATGAAAACAAGTAGAAAATACGAGGAAAGGCACAGAGAAAGCAGAGGTCGGTATCAAGTGCCAAGTAAGAGGGACGAGGGAGGTGATCCCACCGACAGAATCGTGTCCTTTCATTCAGTTATTTGCACAAAGGCTCTCGAAACCAGTATTTACTCCGTCCGTGTCTACAGGTCTCTCTGCATGACACAAAACAGGGTTCCCAGCCTCCCTCCGCCTCCCGGGCTCACAGTGCACAGGGGAAGAGGAAGGCAGGGTCACATTCAGCTGGGAATCGGGGCTGGCATTGGAAGAGCACGGCTCAAGCACCAGCTCCGTGCTGGGCAACGTGTTCCCTGCTGAAAAGTCCGAGAGATAAGAGAATGTGACCTGCCTCCTCGAGGCACTCAGACCACCAAGGAGAAAGCCGCGCAGCGATACGTGTCTGTGCACACGCATGATACATATGTGAACAGACATGCACCAGCTGCCAGGGGTAGGGGGGGTGGGGGGGAGGTGTCACAGAAGGAGACACCTATGGAAGCCAAAGACACTTCCCCTGGAGGAGATGTCTTTCCCCGAAAGCTGCAACCAGGTTCCTATCAGCGGAGTCAGGACAGGTGTGACTCTGGCAGGTGGGCTGTAAGAAAGTCGCCCAGATCCACAGGAAGAGGAATGTCATACTGTCAGCTGGGAGGCTGGTGGCAAGGTCCAAAGTGGGGGGGGGGAACGACACCAGTTGGGCAGCGGCCACGAAGACCCAGAGAAGCAATGACACGATGCTGAATTGAAACCAAGGCGTTCAGAACGGGGAGCAGATGGGGACTGAGGTATCCAGGATACCGAGTCCTCAGAGACGACAGCTAATTATAGGTACAGGCCGGGGGAGCACGCTGAGGGTGTTGAGGATGAACCCGGGCTGGCTGCGGACGACGACGGAAAGGGTGGGCACGGGGGTTTCATTCATCATCTCGTTCATTTCAGGGGGCGCACACCTGGCTGGAAACGGCGTCTTTGGACGCTTCCGACACAGCCAGGTGGGTCGAAATGCACTTCTCCACGGCAGGTCATCACGAGGGTGCACGGCCACCAACAAAGGTGTCAGAGGCTGCACAGGCATCTCGTCGAGGTGGTGTGCACACTGTTCCCTCGGATTCGGTGCTCTGGGGCACTCTGAGCATCAAGTATGCAGACAGTTTTATGCCACGTGACTGGCTGGGCAGGGTTTCAGCATCAAGAGGGGCTGGGAGTCCTGGAATGGGAGGAACGCAGAGGGAGAGAGAAAGAAGGAGGCTGGAAGTTGAGACGACGCATAACCAGATGAGAACCTCCCAGAAAAGTCTGTCGCTACCAGTTTCCTGGAGAGGGTAGTGCGCTTCCAGAATTTTCATCTGAATGACGAGGAAGATGGATTGTCCCACTTGACAGGCAGCCGCGAGAAGCGTCTCCCGTCCCAGATGGCTCCCTTAGAAATGAGGACACAGAGACAGAGGGCAGACAAAAGCATTCTCCCTCTTGACCGCAAGTAGGCAGTACCTCAAAAAAATAAAAACTCGCTCAGTGGTAGAGCATCGGCCTGGCATTCAGGAGTCCCGGGTTCGATTCCCGGCCAATGCACACAGGAGAGGCGCCCATCTGCTTCTCCACCCTTCCCCCTCTCCTTCCTCTCTGACTCTCTCTTCCCCTCCCGCAGCCAAGGCTCCATTGGAGCAAAGTTGGCCCGGGTGCTGAGGATGGTTCCATGGCCTCCACCTCAGGCACTAGAATGGCTCCAGTAGCAATGGACCGATGCCCCAGATGGGCAGAGCATTGCCCCCTGGTGGGCATGCTGGGTGGATCCCGGTCAGGCGCATGCGGGAGTCTGTCTGACTGCCTCCCCGTTTCCAGCTTCGGAAAAATGCAAAAAAATAAATAAAAACTCAACGAGGAGGACAAAGAAGGGAGAGTGTCCACAGTGACAAGTCCTAGTGTCCATAGAACGACTATATCTAGAGTGCCATCCCAACATTGGCTTGCTGTGGGGGGGCTGACGAGAATATACCGACAGGGACCTCTGACCTAGAAGGACACCCTAACACATGCCAACAAGGTGACCAGCGAGAATGCACGGTTGTTCCATCACAGCCCACAGAACGCAGCTGAGGAGGACAGGCAGGATGTTCAGATGCACGAGCTCGGACACGACCTCTCCAAGCCTCAGCTGCTGCCTGTTATGTCCAAATGCCTCTCGTCGTGCTGATGAAATAAGAGGAGCCGTGCAGACTGCTGAGCCCAGTGATCAAAACTGGACACCTCGCCCCCAGGAGCCGCCTGTCCTCACTGGTACAGTCACTGTTGTGAGTGTTGGTGCCACCTGGGTTTGGAGTCCACCCACCGGGGCTGTCCCTGGTTCACCAGAGAAGTCTGATAAACGTTTGCCAAAAAAACCAACAGGAGCCCGTGTAGAACACGGAGTCTTCAGAGGACAACCAAGAACAGAGAGTTGGAACCACCACCTGCCTCAGCGGGAAGGGGAAACAGATCCCAGAAAAAGCAACATGCAGCAACAACAACAAAGACAGAATGACACCGCAGTTGGGTATAAAACATCGAGCGCTGGTTCAAGATACACGAGCTGAGGGTGCGTCTAGGAGAAAGCAGGAGCGATGGAAGAAGGGCGGGGAAGGCTGCTGAGGACCAGCTTCGGGCAAGGCGAGAGGAGTCCCAGGTGACCCCGGGAGAGAGGGTCCCCCGCCCCCACAGGACCAGCAACCTCTGCTCAGCATGGTTGTCCTGGAGGAAGGCAGGACGCCATGGCGGAGGTGAAGGCTGGGAGGGGAGACTGGGAAGATCTAAGGAAGGGCAGAAAAGACAACTATCTTGAAGCCACCACATCTGGCTGCCACACTGGTTTTGAGGGTGGAAGGTTCTCAGATGTCTCTCTAGGATCCAAGTAGGGAACAGGGCGGTAGATCAGAGGGTTCCAGAGATTTATCCCCACCCCACCCCCAGCTGCTGCGTGTGGGATGTGCCAGAGGCAAGAAGACCCACTCGATGTAATAAGATTCTTGCAAAGGCCCTGGCCGGTTGGCTCAGTGGTAGAGCATTGGCCCAGCGTGTGGAAATCCCAGGTTCAATTCCCAGCCAGGGCACACAGGAGAAGCACCCATCTGCTTCTCCACCCCTCCCCCTCTCCTTCCTCTCTGTCTCTCTCTTTCCCTCCCGCAGCCAAGGCTCCATTGGAGCAAAGTTGGCCCGGGCGCTGAGGATGGCTCCATGGCCTCTGCCTCAGGTGCTAGAATGGCTCCGGTTGCAACAGATCAACAGCCCAGATGGGCAGAGCATCACCCCCTGGTGGGCATGCCGGGTGGATCCCAGTCCAGCACATGTAGGAGTCTGTCTGACTGCCCCCCCCCCGCCCCACTGCTTCTCACTTTCAGAAAAATACAAAAAAAAAAAAAAGATTCTCGCAAAGCGGCTACTTTGTGACCATAGCCCTTCTGTGTCAAGGCAGAAAAGCTAGGAGGATGTCGCTTCGCATGGGTAGTTACTCTGGACACATTGTGGAATAATAACTCCTTACTAACTGAATTCTCTCACCCGTCCTGAGCACGGAGCATATGTCCTTGAAATAAAAAAACACAGTAGCATGCTAGAAAATAAATGTACACGGGCTCAGAGCCGGGGCTCTGGTCCCGGGAGAGCGCACGACACCCCCAGTGGTGTGTGGACTCCTCTGTCTCTGTTGCCTTTGGATCGTGCAGAGCGGGACCCTTTCTCAGGAAAACGACCGAGACCGTCCCCAGCCTGGCGTACAAGCCTGCTTCACTGCCAGTCACTCACTGGACGGAATGTGACCTTGGCATGCCAGAGGTTTCTCGACAAGGCCCAGACTGACAGCCACGGAAAAGCAAAACGCCCAGAGAGGAACACCCTGGGCAAGGACACACAGCCCGCTGGGGGACACGGGGCGGGAAACGGGGCATGGAAGGATTTCCCCACCCACCCCACCCCACCCCATCTCCTAAAGGAAACCCCACCTGGCTCAGGCCGCCCGCCCATGACGCTGGTGTACCTCCCCGTCCTGGGAAGGATGGGTCACTCTGGAACTGTAAGACTGAGACTGATTTTTCTCCTGGGGCCAGAGGGGACAATATGCAAACTGGCTTTCGACACACGGTGCCCCCCGGTGGGCGGGAGGAGCCTCTTTCCCAGAGGGAGGTGTGTGTGGAGGGAGCCCATGGGGACAGAGGTCGCAAGCAAGCGCGACCTCAGGGACAAAAGGAAGCACACTCAGCGGAGCAGATAATAAGATGGTGACCCGGTGGCACTCATGACTCCGGGCCACTTGCTCTGCTGCCTCCAGGTCCCCCCTCCCAGGTGTGGCTCCTGCCCGCACCTCCACGGTCCGGATGGCACAGGGCCAGCACGGGTCCCCCACCCAACCGCCGAGTCACCTCCCTCGCGTCTCTGTGGCACGCAGCAAGAAGCTGGGCGGGGGCCAAGCCCCGGGACACGTCCGTCTGCCGTGAGGGTGAAGGAGCCCCTGCAGAGCAGAGGGACAGCCCTGGTCTTTGTGGGCTGTTCTGGGACGTCCCAGCCACACAGTTATGGGGACTCTTTCAGGAACTGAGGTTGGAACCCTCCTGCAAAGTCTGAGAGGCGTCTGGTTCCAACACCACACTTGTAATCAAGGCATAACACCGTTCATTGTAGGAACATCCCCACACGGTGACTCAAGCCGCGGTCGGTAGTGATCAGATCATGAATATTCAAGCATCCCCCCCCCCAGACTTGAAGACACTCAGTTTTGCACCATCGGCCTGTGGGAGAGGGAAGCCGACACCCCTTCCGCCTCCAACGGCTGAGGGCGCCGGAGGACACAGGTGTGTGCCCCCCTCACTCCCGCCCTCAGCCCGTGCACACAACACCTGCTCTGCATCTCCTGGTACCGGAGGGCCAGCCTCTCCCTCACAAAAGGCACTGGGCGACCAGCCGGGACACAGCTAGCTCTGCTCCGGAAGGTTGGTTCCGATTATGAACTTAACGAACCAGTTCAGGAATGCCAGGACCGCGGGATTGACAGGGGACCGGGTTAAAAGCAAAAATAAACAACAACACCCATAGTTGATGCCACGACCCACACCTATGATTAGACACTGTGTGGCCTGTCGCTGACATCCCCAGCCATCCATCGTGACGGACGTCCTGACCATCAGATCCACGCTCCGATGACGCACGGGGCAGAACCGGGGGTGTGAAAGGGACAGAGGGGGGCTGAGACAGGAAGCCGCATGCTGGCAGGTAAGACACTCATGTCAGCATATTAAGGACCCAGAAAAAAAAACAATTTTTTTTTATAAAAACACTGACAACTGTCTAATCTCTGCTCCTCCCCCCTCCCCAATAAAAAAAGGTATCAGGTTTTACTTAAACCATCATTTTTTTAAATCTCAGGAATACCGAGAGGTCCGATTCACGCATTTTTACATGATTTCATTTTAAACTCTCGGTCCACACCTCCAGACAGCTACTATGGACACCGTCCCAGGGAACTTTTCCAATTAACTCCAAAAGGAAGAAAAAGAGTCCTCAACTGGGACGTTTGCGAGAGAAGTCAGAGGAAAAAAAAACTAGGAGGGAGATCAGGCCTAGATACGGCAACACGGACACGGTACAGTCGATGAGCCTGGTGGTGCGGATACGCCAACGATTCCACGGGCTTTCTCCCGTCACCAGCGTTCTAAGGACTTCAGGGGGCTTTTTGTTGTTGTTTCTTATCTAAGTGAAAAGTGGGGAGGCAGTCAGACAGACTCCCGCATGCACCCGACCGGGATCCACCCGGCATGCCCACCAGGGGGCGACGCTCTGCCCCTCGGGGGCGTCGCTCTGTCACAACCAGAGCCATTCTAGCGCCTGGGGCAGAGGCCATGGAGCCATCCCCAGCGCCCGGGCCAACTTTGCTCCAATGGAGTCTTGGCTGCAGGAGGGGAAGAGAGAGAGAGAGAAAGGAGAGGAGGAAGAGTGGAGAAGCAGATGGGCGCTTCTCCTGTATGCCCTGGTTGGGAATCGAACCCGGGACTTCCACACGCTGGGCCAATGCTCTACCGCTGATCTAGCCAGCCAGGACCCAAGGACTTCAGTTTGATCAGCGTCAGATGCATTAGCCAAACGTGGGATTCAAACCAGACCTGGGGCGGGGAGCACAGCAACCGTGCAAATGTGAGCAAACACTTCATTCTGCAAGACCTGCATTCAACTTAACACCCGCCCCCCTCAGAGGCACTGAGATGTTGAGGCCGTCTGGAAACACATGGGCAGCCAATGTGATGCCTGGGGTGCTATTAGGACTCAGAAGGTAGGGCAAGAGAAACCAGTCCCTCTGAAATGGGCCAGAGATCCCACCTCCTCAATGCCGGCCCCCTGCCTGGGCATCTGATTGCTTGGGCTTCTCGTGACTCATCTGAGACACCAAATGTGTGTGTGTGTGAGTGTATATATATCCCACATATATATCCCAACTAGTAGGTCTCACCTGCACCCCGAGTGTTCTTGGAGGATTTGGTAGATCTAGAAACCCTGTGGGGACACCTAAGCCTTTCTCAGTAGTTCCATGAACCCGGCTGCCAGTCTCAGGGGACCCACCCCAAGCCCCAGAGCTCTACCTTCTCCATCATTCTAGGAAAAGAATTCTGCATGCTTCAAACTGGAATACAACCTTTCCTCATTTTTTTTTTTAATGAGTCCCATGCCATGACTCTCCCACATCTTCCCACATTTGATTTCATTTCCCTTTGCTGTTTGCTCCATCTAGAAGAAGAAAAAAAATGGAAAAAAACCCTCCACACAAGTGACTCATTAGAATTCTTTGAGGGTTACGGGGTTCAGCCTTCCGACCGCTGGGCAGAGAGCAGAGCCAGCCAACAACACCACGGAGAGCCACAAGCCACTTCCGTCCAAACCTCCACGTCACTCTCCGGATTCCTCGCTTGCGAGAAACAGCAGGCAGGGCTGGACGATTTCACGGCAGCGGCGTGGACATCCCCCTGGGCCCCTTTTGGCTTTCTGGAAAACAGGCACTCAGCTGCCCACATTAAAACCGGCTTCCCACCGTCCCTTCTGAGAGGTGACCTGGGTTGGAGGAGAAGGTCTGACGGCAGTGTGTTTGTGGAACTCGATGTTAACGTGGACATGCCTTTGTACCCGGTGGCTCGTCCACGGTTGGCAGCATCTTTTACGTTTCTCATAGCTGGGGAAACTGAGGCCTGAGTAAGGTATGTGCCTAGGACTCTGAGGGCCCACTAAGGGCATAGTCATAGAACTCAGGGTTTCTAAACTCTCGATTTATTTCAAACGTGATCACCCAGCTGCGGTACTCTGTTTGGAGACCCCGCCCTCTGGGAGTCAGAGTGAGCTTTGCCCATGTTGAGTGTCTCCACTCAGCTGTTGTGACTGTCCTTCTGTGTCCCTGTTCTGTCCCGCAGGGACCTACGGGCTTCACGGTAGGCCAGACATCCCCATTAGTCTCCCAGGAGAGGGACTTCATTTGAATAATGACACAAAAGCTCGCAACCTTAAGACTTTTAGAGGAGCTTCCAAATGCCACCCAAAAGGTCCCCCCCGTAATTCCACAGAGAACATTTGGGTCCTCTTCCCATGATACACTCGTGAATAAGGGGAGGGGGAAGGAGGGAGGAGGGGAGGGGTCATTAAGTCACAGTTGGGAAACTCACGGGAAAATTCTCCCCAATTTGCAGGAGAAACCTGTCTGACTAATGTTCTCATTAGTAGCGTTGCAAGGTCAAGATACAACATGGTGTGATTTGAATAGGCTTACACACACACCGGCTCCCAGGAGAAAATCCTCGGAGTCTCCGGAAGGTTGTATTCTGCTTGGCAGGAAGTCCCTCGACTTCTCCATCCTGATAAGTAAGGACCATCTTAGACTATAACCCCCACATAGGGTAGCTGTCTGCACACTAAAGAAACCCCACATTGTGGCATTGGTCGGCTATAATACGGCAGAGAATGAACTACTCCAAGTTTCACTGCAGCAAATAGTTATCTCCACACACACGCAGAGACAGAAGGCACCCATGTGTACAGACACAGAGCTGGCCACACGTTGGTGGAAGGTCCATGTGGGAGAGCAGGTGTGAGCACATGCCCAGTCTCTGGCCACGCTCACTATTCCCATGAATTTGAGGGAACAGTATTATCCCTGCCGACCATACCTCTCTCTACCCACCCAGTAAAGCAAGCCAGTGCCCACGATTCCTAAAGTTCTGCTGCTATTACTGAGCTTCTCACCAGCTCTTTTTTTATCAGTCCTGGCGTGACCTTCCTCTCTTTTGAAACCCCCGCACACACCACCACCAGGGTGCCTTCCCTCCCCCTTAGCTCACAATGTGCCACATACCTCACAGGGGTTTCCAAGCATTGTCAACACACACGTCCTCTGGATTAGCCTGGGCTGTCCCCACTTTAACACGCACACAAGGTCTCCGTGGGTCTCGCTGCTACTGACTAGGACTCTCACACAAAAAAACATACCTGAAGACAAGAGAGGCTGAGACAGGTAGTCGACTTCAGGACCAAGGACAGCGACCCACTGCTGTGGCCACCCTGCTCTTACTAGGAATGCAAGATATAGTCATAGGAGAGGGATATGTCTGCGTGATCAAAACCTTTCGGGAAGAGTCACCCTCGATGTACTTCGAATCTCACCCCATATTTGCTACAGGGTTAGGCTCCAAATTTCACGTTCCAAAAATGCTCACGTTGGCGTGTGTGTGTGTGTGTGTGTGTGTGACATTTGTGAAAGCATCCCTGAGCCGTTCTAGACACATCAGCCCATATGCCGTAGCTGACTTGCACGTAACCATCGGAATCCCGTAGACAAATGTATCTGCTACGGCGCTTGACCTTTACGTCTGCCGGGTGCAGACACATCGTCCCTGTGGTGGCTGACCTTTCATACTGCTTTTTCCAAGTCCTGGTAAGAAAAATCCTCCTGATTCAACTTCTCTCCCCAAACTCTTATTGCTGTTCCCACTCGTGGATTCTGCCACGTGAACTGCACAGACTAATCAAGTTCCATCTGCCAGACATCTGGGTTGTAAATGGGATTGTATCTTCGCTCTACCTTAATTAGGGGAAGGATACACCCAGTACTAAATATTACATCTTTGCCTGTCCCTGTTACCCTGCCATGGGGCTGGCTTCATCTACCTCGTGGAAATGGGACCCATGGAATGAACAACATCCTTCCTTTTGCATCCCCTGCCCACCCACCCTTCCTTCAATGCCTAACTCAAGAGTCAGTCAATTCTAGCGTGGAAAGACTTCCGGCTGGGGCTGGCTCCTGGCTCCGTGCAAGCTACGTGGCTTGGGGAAACGAGTCCCTTTCCGTTCCCTGCCTCGGTGGATGGCTGTCCATGTCCAACTACGGTCTCCTTTATCATTGTAGGGGCTCGATGACTGTTACTGGCATGCATTATTATGCATGTTCCCGACTTTGGAACGATGCTAGCATACCACAAGGTGTTTCCAAAGATCTCCTTAGCTCCACGGACGTGCTAATGCCAGACAGAGAAAGAGGATCCAAAATTCTGGGGAAACGGAACGTCGCATTCGTACTCATCTGTTTCCTTTTACCGAGCAAAATGCAACCTGACAGTCTTCACCGGAAAAGGTTGTTTTTTCCAGCACCACAGGGATCCTCTGACCATTTTTCTCCTCCCTGCCCACCTAGTGCCATCTCCATTTCGACCCTCTTTACAAGGGACGGACTCGGTGTCACGACTGGATGGGATTACCAGGCAGACGGAATGCAAATACACCTATCAACAGTGATTTGTACGCCTGGGGACCCTCAGCTCTGAAAAGTGCACTTCAAGCGTCTCTTTGAAACAGATTCCTTCCCCAGCATGAGGGAAGGAGGTTCTAGGTACAGATGAGGGCGCCGGTCACCAGAACCAAGGTTCTGTGTGCTCCACCCCCTGCCGGCGAACCTGAGGCCGTGTCTCCCTCCCAAACCACCAGAGACTCACGCAACTCAACCGAAGAGAAGAAATCCTACCCGGGCGCGGTCTTCCGAATAAGGCATGTAAACACAGCACGACTCCCATGCCGTTCTCCACGCGGTTCCGACAGCTCAGGGCCGCGCCGTTCTGTAATTGCATTTAAGCCTAAAGATCGAGCGTGAACCTCCTTCAGATATTTCACTTAGGAAATTAGACAGGCTGTCTGGGCATTTAACCACGTTGGCAACACTCATCTCTTTTCATTCAATAATGGTTGTTTGTGTTTTGTTTTGTTTTGTTTTAAACGTCACCTATGCTTCTTTATCGAAACAAATATACTCGTCGGCTACGGTGGAGATGATTTTCAACAGAGCTCAACAGGTGCCAGGATGTCCATTAAACTGGAACAACGCGTATCAGACTTGTGACATAGGAGACTCCTGTTTCCCAGTTTCCAAATCGTAGCGTCAGAAACATTCACTGGTTCTGTAGACAGGGTGGGGCCAAAGGTGTTCGTCCAGGAAATGATACATTCGTTCATAAATAATAACACGAGAATGAAGTGTGTGCTTCACGCCCTCGCAATGGTCAACCTCCTTCTGATCCCATCCTGCATTTATATATGTATAGGTGGGTACAGAATTCTTTAGAATTCTTGCGTTTTTATTGTATTTATTTATTTACTTACTTTAGCAAGAGAGAGGGGGACAGACAGACAGGTAGGGAGAGAGATGAGAAGCATCAACTCATAAGTTGTGGCACCTTAGCTGTTCATTGATTGCTTTCTCGTATGTGCTTTGATCAGGGGGGCTCCAGCTGATCCAGTGACCCCTTGCTCAAGCCAGTGACTTTGGGGTCATGTCTATGATCCCCCAATCAAGCTGGCGACCTCGCGCTCAATTGGCGACCTTGGAGTTTTGAACCTGGGTCTTCACTGCCCCAGGCCGACGCTCTATCCACTGTGCCTCCACCTGGTCAGACTGCTCTTCTGTTGTCTAAAGAAGATTGTGGACTTCCGGTGTTACATCTTCTTTTCTTTCTTTTTTTTTATTTTATTTTTTTGTATTTTTCTGAAGTTGGAAACGGGGAGGCAGTCAGACAGACTCCCGCATTAGCCCGACCGGGATCCACCCGGCACGCCCACCAGGGGGCGATGCTCTGCCGCAATCAGAGCCATTCTAGCACCTGAGGCAGAGGCCACAGAGCCATCCTCAGCGCCCGGGCCAACTTTGCTCCAATGGAGCCTCGGCTGCGGGAGGGGAAGAGAGAGACGGAGAGGAAGGAGAGGGGGAGGGGTGGAGAAGCAGATAGGTGTTTCTCCTGTATGCCCTGGCCAGGAATCGAACCTGGGACTCCTGCACGCCAGGCCGACGCTCTACCACTGAACCAACCGGCCAGGGCCTACATTTTCTTTTCTATGGAACTATCCGGTGAAATCATCTGGGCCATGAGATTATTCATTGGTCATTTCTAATTACAAATTAAATAGTCATCAACGAAATACTCAGATTATGTAATTCATCGGGGGTGTATTTTAGTAATTTATGACTTTTAAGGAATTGGCCGTTTTTTTTTGTCTAGGTTGTTGAATTGATACATGTAAAGTTGTTCGTATTATTTCCTGATTATATTTTTAATGTAGTGATAACTGCTGTTCCGTGCCTAATAGTCTCTCTTTTTATTTTTGTCCAAGGTTTATCAATGTAATTGACTTTTTTTTATTAAGATCCAACTTTTTATTTAATTGATTTTCTCCACTGTTTTGCTTCTAACTTCATTTATTTCTGCTCATCCCTTTATCTGCATAGTTCAAGCTTGTATTTGACCTTCCCTTCCTGTTGTTTGAGGGCTTAGATTTGAGAGGTCTCCTTTCTCTAATTTAAACATGGAGGGCTATCATTTTGCTACAATGGCTCCTTCCTTTCGTTTGGTAATCATTGTGTCTTTTTACTTTCTTTTGAAACATCCTCTTGGATTCATGGATTATGTCAAGACTTATTGTTTAGTTTCCGAATATTTAAAGATGTTCCCAGTGTCTTTCTGCATTGATTTTCAGTTTGATTCCATTACAATTTTTAAAAAAACAACTGATGATATGATTTTTTAAAAAACAATTCTTTTGCATTGATTTGAGAGAGAGAGAGAGGAAGGAGGAGAAAGACAGATGCAGAGAGAGAGAGAGAGGAGAGGAGAGGAGAGAACATCGATTTGTTGTTCCACTTATTCGTGCCTTCACTGATCGATTCCTGTCTGGGATCAGCGGTAGAACCCACAACCTGGGCACATTGGGACAACGCTCCAACCAACTGAGCTACCCAGCTAGGGCTCTTTTAGACGCCTTTTGGTTGTAGTTTTGCTTATTAGCACCTCCACTAATTTTTGATTTTTAAAGAACCCACAATAAAAATAAAACCAAACAACCACAGCAAACGGCAGGGACATAAACGGAGCTAGAATTCAAATCCAGTCCGTGTTGTTGCTGCTCAGGAGCAACCCCGGAAACAGCCTCAGGGAAGGAAGGAGACAGGACTGACTAACGCGAGGGTTTCAACAACCTGCGGCTGGCTGTTCCGTTCTCCGTTCACCCCCAGCCCTCAGCAAGCAAGAGAGGAGGAGCGAGGCTCGGATCCCCGCCACTGCAGAGGGACAGCAGCCTTCGTCCAAGGCTTTCC
This sequence comes from Saccopteryx bilineata, assembly GCF_036850765.1. NCBI lineage: Eukaryota > Metazoa > Chordata > Mammalia > Chiroptera > Emballonuridae > Saccopteryx > Saccopteryx bilineata. The sequence goes on from NC_089496.1 coordinate 60,695,641, forward strand.
ACGTGGGCTGGGGACGCTCAGAGGGCACCCAGGTACCTCTACCCCAGACTGGAAACCCACGTAACAAAATGGGAATGTCGACTTTTTTTTTTTTGTCATGAAAAAGATAAATGATGCTTTTAAACACTTGCTTCACGCTGTCCCCAAGCGGAAGGACCAGCTGCCATGTCCCTAGCAATTAAACAACGAGAGGTCGGCTGACCGTACAGAGACAGAGGGATCAGGACGAACTCCTATATGGGATGCCATTAGATTTAAAGACATAGCCGTTGATTATGAAGAGGAAAGTTTCTACCAGGAGCTATCTTACAGGAAAATGGCTCTGTGGAGCTGGAAACAGACCTGGATGGAAAATGTTCAAATCATGAATGGTAGGAGACAGCCCAGGGTCAGGACCTATGGACACCTGGGAGGAGGCAGGCTAACCAGGCAAAGAGGTGCGAAGTAACATTGTTGAGACTGACTAAAGAAGAAAAGTACCGGCCCTGGCCAGTTGGTTCAGCGGTAGAGCGTCGGCCTAGCGTGCGGAGGACCCGGGTTCGATTCCCGGCCAGGGCACACAGGAGAAGCGCCCATTTGCTTCTCCACCCCTCCGCCACGCCTTCCTCTCTGTCTCTCTCTTCCCCTCCCGCAGCCAAGGCTCCACTGGAGCAAAGATGGCCCGGGCGCTGGGGATGGCTCTGTGGCCTCTGCCTCAGGCGCTAGAGTGGCTCTGGTCGCAACATGGCGACGCCCAGGATGGGCAGAGCATCACCCCCTGGTGGGCAGAGCGTTGCCCCATGGTGGGCGTGCCGGGTGGATCCCGGTAGGGCGCATGCGGGAGTCTGTCTGACTGTCTTTCCCTGTTTCCAGCTTCAGAAAAATGCAAAAAAAAAAGTACCTTTTTGTTTTTGTTTGTTTGCTTGTTTGGTTTTTTTTGCTAATAACTTCTTAGGACTCAGGAACAGCACGAATTATAATAATGTTGCCAACCTTATTTATTTTCAGATGCTGCAATGAAGATGGAATCTAATTCATTTTTCCAGTTCCTTACTTAACAATGCATACTTTTTTTCCCTCTAAAGTTTTATGCTATCAAATGCAATTTGCATCTAGTAAATAGGACAAGCTCCAAACTCACAACCTCTTTCTAGATCACGGAGGATTCAAAAACCACTAATCTGGAAATGTCTACAATGCATTTTTTTTTTAAATAAGCATTTCCCCAAATTGCAGCATGCGCGTTTTTCATTTTAGCAAATTTGGAAACAAACATTTTTTTTTTGATGATAAATAGAGAATTTAAATAAATAAATACCCACTCTACAGAATTCTTGGGATTCCGTCCTCTCCTTTCCTTAACAAAGCACATTTTACAATCATATTAATCAAATACTTAAAAGTAGGATAATAGAACCTTTGAGATCTCAATTGGCAACTGCGGCAACCATTTCATTGTGGGAAATTCAAACTGGAAATGCCCAGAAGGTGTCATGCAGCCATCCCAGAGGGAGAGCCGCGTCCTTCCAGAGAGGACGGTTTCGACTCCGGGAACACAGCCCCAGAGTAATCACAGAGCAGGGGTCAGATTTCCTCCAGCTCAGGGTGAGTTCTCTTGACATAGAACAGTGGTTCTCAACCTTTCTAATGCCGTGACCCCGCAATACAGTTCCTCATGTTACGGTGACCCTAAACCAAAAAATAATTTTGGTGGCTACTTCATAACTGTAATTTTGCTACAGTTATGATTCGGAATATAAATACCTGATATGCATTATGTATTTTCCAATGGCTTTAGGCGACCCCGCCGGGGTCATGACCCACAGGTTGAGAACCCCTGACATAGAAGGTCATGAGACCAAGGATTATCAACCAACTCCCTCTCCATCACCTCCCCCTCCAATTCGTTGGTTGACTCTTGTAGGTGCCCTGACCCGGAATTGAACTCAAAACCTTGGCATCTCGGGTTGACGCTCTAACCACCTGATCAACCCAGCCAGGGCTTACCGGGTTTTCCTCAACATCTCCGGGTTTTGTTATGATTATTGTTGCTTACACGATTTCCACTGTGATGTTAGGCAGTCACACCAGAACAACAACAGATCTCCCCAGAAAGTGTGATCTAGAAACACCCGCGCTGCAGGTGGGAACAGACACAGAAATGGTTTCACCAACGTCTGAGTGATCTGTGAGCCTGTCCTCCGGTTAAGTGACAGGTTTCTGTTAATTTTGCGACACAGGCAGATTCCACAAAAAGACTCTTGCTTCTCTGCCCGCCTTTGTTCAACACATTTGTCGGAGGAGAAGAGAGGGTTTTCCCTTAATTGTGTAAGACACTGAAGACACATGGTAAAAAGGGGGGAAAATTACTGAGCCAAGCTGACATGTGAGGTATCTGAATGTTGGAAGTCAAGATGTTGGGAAAATGAATGGCGAGAGAAACAGGCAGGTCAAACCCTCATTTCTTGTCACGTGAAGAGAGAGAAATGTCACTCGGGTAGGCAGGCGGTTGAGGGACAAGGAAGGAGTGTGCAATTCAGTTACACTTAGAATACATTGCTTCCTTTCTAAATTTTATTTTTTGATTTTTTAGAGAGAGAAAGAGTAAGAGAGAGAGAGAGAGAGAGAGAAATCGATCTGTTGTTCCACTTATGCATTCATTGGTTGATTCTTGTATGTGCCCTGACTGGGGATTGAACCTGCAACCGAGGTCTACCAGGACAATACTCTAATCAACTGAGCTACCCAGCCAGGGCAGAGTCAGAATTCTGTTAAAAGTTACCATACCCCTGGCCTGACCAGGCGGTGGTGCAGTGGATAGAGTGTTGGACTGGGATGCGGAGCACCTAGGTTCAAGACCCCAAGTTCGTCAGCTTGAGCACGGGATCATAGACATGACCCCCTGGTCACTGGCTTGAGCCAAAGGTCATCGGCTTGAACTCTAAGGTCGTTGGCTTGAGCAAGGGGTCACCGACTCAGCTGGAGCCCTTGGTCCAGGTACATATGAGAAAGCAATCAATGAACAACTAAGGTGCTGCAACGAAGAATTGATGCTTCTCATCTCTCTCCCTTCCTGTCTCTCTGTCCCTATCTGTCCCTCTCTCTGACTCTCTCTCTGTCTCTGTTAAAAAAAAAAAGGTAAAAGTTGCCATACCCCCTTTTGCTTCTGGGAGAAAGGGGGGGACTTTGAAGACAGTGTGTGGGGCTACCACTGTAGACAACTGATTTCTTTCAAAATGCTAAATTCAGAAATTAATCATCTCCTCTTTTGTGAGACTATCACCAGATATGACAGTCCATTATGAGCACAATTTCACTTATAGTGGAAAAACAGGGGCTAAACACTTGGAAAATTATTAATATTATTATTTTCTCTGGTCATGGTTCGCATGCAAGTTTGAGTCACAAAACAACATTTTGATCTACGGAATCCTAACTACGCAGTTGCCTCATTATGGAAGAATTTCTACATCCTCCTGTTTCCTCTTCCAAAGTAACTATGAAATAATTTTACATCTCTCCATTTGTAATTTCTAGCACATAAAAAGCCAAGTCTTCAGCCCTACATCCTCATAGGTTCAAAGGCAGATTCCATGTATAAGAAATCATTTGTTTGATATGAGGAATCAAGAAAAGAGGTAGAGGCCCTGGCTGGTTGGCTCAGTGGTAGAGCGTCGGCCTGGTGTGCAGGAGTCCCAGGTTCGATTCCCGGCCAGGGCACACAGAAGCGCTCATCTGCTTCTCCACCCCTCTCCCTCTCCTTCCTCTCTGTCTCTCTCTTCCCCTCCCGCAGCCAAGGCTCCATTGGAGCAAAGTTGGCCCGGGCGCTAGGGATGGCTCTATGGCCTCTGCCTCAGGTGCTAGAATGGCTCTGGTTGCGGCAGAGTGACGCCCCAGATGGGCAGAGCATCGCCCCCTGGTGGGCATGCCGGGTGGATCCCGGTCGGGCGCATGCGGGAGTCTGTCTGACTGCCTCCCCATTTCCAACTTCAGAAAAATACAAAAAATACAAAAAAAAAAAAAAAAAGAAAAAGAAAGGAAAGAGGTAGAACATGAAAAAACTAGACTTTTTTTTTGTAGAGATGCCTCAATATGCAAATTCTACCTTTCAGGTGTAAGCTTACAATTATCTTCACTAAATGCTGGCTTGTTGTTCCAAACTCGCTGAACACAACGGACTGATGATTTTTGACTTGGCCCATGACTCTTCCTTTTGGAATGGATCATGAACTCAAACAGTATTACAATGATGTTACCGAAATATCACTGAAGATTTAAAAACAAAAAATGGCGCCGGAATTTGATGTCAATCGAACGTTTTTCAAAATCTGACTATGGACCATTTGGTCCCCAGCAGCATGAACTGACACTTGCAGACGCAGTTACTTTTCTTAGGGGATGACGGGAAGGCTACACTTTGGGTACAACAGAAGCGTTAGAACAGCCCACTCGGGTTTTTCACCCATCGATGAATCTTTCTCAATTCAGACCCCAGGAAGCAAACAACACTGTGTCTGAGACCTGACAGTTCATCACCCTGGATGCCGACTTTAAATCCCAGCTGGTTAAGCACCAAATACCCAAGGCTCAGAGCAGACAGCACAATTTCTGGAGACTGCCTAAGAGAACGGCTCCCGGGTTTCACCCTGGCCACGCTTTGAATCAAGTTGCGGGCTGCCCGCAAACCCCCACTTGGACCACCAATTAAACCACAAGCGGCATCAGGTGACAAGTCCTTACGGTCTCTGTGAGACAAGTTGAAGGTCCCCTTATGTTTCTCTAACTGCAGAATCTCTAAGAAATTACCAGAACAGCGACTCGGCAAGTTCCTTTTAACACACTAGTTAAATAGACGATAGCGTCCGAACGACTGGCCTAAGTCTACATAAACCCTTCCCTGGGTCCCTGGCTGGGTAGCACAGTTGGTTGGAGCGTCGACCTGATACACCAGGATTGTGTGTTTGGTCCCCCGTTGGGGCACATGCAAGAGTCAACCAGTGAATGTATGGATGGGTGGAACAATAAATCAATGTTTCTCTCTCTCTCTCTCAAAAAAAAAAAAGTCAATCAATCAATAAAATAAAATAAAAAAACCCTTCCATTGGATTTAAGTGCCCTGACAACCAATTCTCCCCACTGCACAGGGCAATCCTGTGAGTTAGACCTTCTTTAACAGCAAAGGGTTACGGAGGAAATTACCCAGATAATGAAAATCCCAGAGTGTTTGCAGTAACAAAATAAAACCCCAGGTTTCGCGTGTGGCTCTCCAATCCCAAGGTAAAGATGGGCGTTGGAGCTGTTCAGTGGAATGCCCAACACACCACGGTGGGGAAGAAAGGGGTTTATACTTGGATAATATTTCCTACATAAGACCTTCTTTTTTTCAAACCAGCTCTCCATGTTTCAAAATGGCAGAAACAACCAAGCAAACCAGCAACACCCCTAACCCTGGCAGTCAATGACCATACTGGAATTCCGTGACATTTCGGGGTTTTTTTTTGTATTTTTCTGAAGCTGGAAACAGGGAGAGACAGTCAGACAGACTCCCGCATGCGCCCCACCAGGGGCGATGCTCTGCCCACCAGGGGGCAATGCTCTGCCCACCAGGGGGCGATCGGGATCTGCTTTGATTGACAGTCCCGTTTCCACCTGCCGTTCACAGTCTCTGCACCGAGAATAGAGCCCCCCTCGCCCCAGTGGAGTCTCCATCGTGGGGCTTGAGCAATACTGCCTCTTATAATGTCACCGTGGTGTGTGGAACGTTGCAGAAAAAAGCACCTGCCCTGTGGGCTGTTCATGAACGTGGATAAACTCTTCACAGAACCACAGAGAAGTGAGCCACAAGGCGAACTTGAGAGACGGTACACTCGAAGGGGCTGTTCGATCTATTCATCACATTAACCTTTTCATCTAAAGAGAATCTCCTTCGACAGATAAATACGAATAGCATACATGATACATTTCATATTAAATTAAATGTGATATTATATATTATATACATATATATATCTGGCATCTGCATACGCTCCCTGGACGTGATAAATGTGGCAGAGGCTAATAAACACCTGTGGGCACATTATAATATATTCAGAGGCAGAAGTCAACGCTGCCTCGTGCGCTGTGGGACCAGGTTGCCTCTGGTTCCCAGGCCACAGCCTTGAGAAAGGGTCTCTGAGCTTCCAAGACCACCATCTAGCACCACTGAGGCAGGCCCAACAGTCTCAAAAAGCCATATTTCATTCTCAAAGTTAATGTACTGTCATCGGCCCAGAGCCTCTGGCAACCCCATTCTCCAACACACACACTTCTGCCTCGGTATCATTTGCTCTTGCGATCCTTACAAGAAAACTCGGAGGCTCAAAACACACAGACACCCCCCCACACACACACACACACACACAGACACCTCCCTGTGACAGAGAGCATTATTAGTGTAGAAGAAAAATCTTCCCCTTTGGCTGGGTAGCTCAGCTGCTTAGAGCATTGTCCCAAGAGGCCAGGATTGTGGGTTCAACCCCCTGGTCGGAGTCAACCAATGAACGCACGAATGGGTGGAACAACAAATTGAGGTTTCTCTCTCTCTCTCTCTCTCTCCCTCTCTCTCTCTCTCAAATCCATCAAGTAAAAAAAGAAAAATACATTTAAAAAAAGAAAATTTTTGTGCTTTTTAATTGATCTGATTATAACAGAAGCTTAATCTTTATTTCCAGAAAATGTTACCCATCCTCATACCCATATGCACTGGTAGATAATTGGTCAAAATTATGCCTTTCCTGCTATGACCATGGTCATGGAAAAAAAAAAAAAAAAAAAAAACTCGTTCAATGCGTTATCTGCAGAGTGTTTTTTATTCCCGACGTTTTTCTAGCACACCATAGTGTTGGGAGGCCAAAGCGCAGAACAGACCAAGGGCGAGACCCCGGCTTTCGGGGCACTGGGCAGTGTCCACTCCTGCAGTAACTCCAACACGACACGAGGTTCCTAACTTAGGAACCACTGGTTTTGACTGGCGATGTTCAACCTTTTTTATCTCACGGCACAGACAAACTAATGACTAAAACTTGGCGACACACCAAAAATACATTTTTTTTTTTTGCCGATATGACGACCCCCCCCCCCAAATTGGTATAATTTTGGTTCATTCACCCCCAGACGGCTATTGTTGTGTTGGCAATCGAAGGGAATAAGAGGTCATGCCCCTGACTAAATAGTCAGGTACTGCCTGTTTTAAAAATTCTTGCGGCACAGCGGGTGAAAATCTCTGGTCTCGTACACCATAGGAAGGGTACTGTTTTCCATAATTCAGACTTTGTTTCCCCAAACAGGTTCCCAGGAACCCTCACGTGGAAAAGTTACAGTGGATTTTAGGTGCTCAGCAAATACCCAAGGAAGGACATGTCTTTCTTCAGGAAAGCAAATCAGAGGCACAGCTTCATCTAACACCAGGGTTACCTGCTCCACAAATGCATTGAACCAGGGAGTGACCAAGCACGTCCCACGTGACCGGTGCAGACCTCGTGAGCACTCTTGCCTGCTTCCCCCAGAGAGCTGCTCTCAGGTGGTTATTTTAGGGTTCAGCAAGATTGGGGGTGGGGGTGGGGGAGGAAAAAGCAATGATATTACAATAAATGACCCAAACTGTTGTTTTTTTTAAGACAGCGGTTCTCAACCTGTGGGTCGTGACCCCGGCGGGGTCGCCTAAAGCCATCGGAAAATACATCATGCCTATCTGGTATTTACATTCCGAATCATAACTGTAGCAAAATTACAGTTATGAAGTAGCCACCAAAAATTATTTTTTGGTTTGGGGTCACCGCCACATGAGGAACTGTATTGCGGGGTTACGGCATTAGAAAGGTTGAGAACCACTGTTTTAAGATAATATTTGGTTTGCATAGAAACACACACACACACACACACACACACACACACACACACACACAACACGTAATGATGAGTAACCCAGAAAACCTCTTCCTTTCTCTCACGAACGTGGCCAATCGTAAAAGTCTTACCGAAAAGATCAAGTTTTAAAAGACCAGGGATGGAACACTGAACGTAGGAACTCATAGTTCATACCTGTGTATCAAACGCAATCAGGGGCATAGAACTTTTACACCGGGAAGTTCTGTTGTCCCTGCAAGTTGATTCAGAGTAAAACAGATGGATCACCTATGAATGAACTGTGTAAACACTGGAGGTGAAAGGAAATCTTTCAGGGCACAACTGAGGCGAAAATTGATGCTATCAACCGAACCCTCATTCTCGCTCAGGTCCAGGGTGGAGGCAGAGGTACAAATCTGGGGACTTAAGGAGCCGCCCGGGCTCTCGGATAAATTCCATTCCTATTTATTACCTGAAATGTGAGCTCTGTACACGCTACAGATTTTTTGTTCATTGCCTTCCTGCTTCCGTGTGATGTTGAAGTTCGATGGGGGGGGGGGAACAACTGCAGAGAGGAATACAGGGGTCGATGCTTACTAATGGGTCCTATTTCTGGATGTGGTCTCCTGGTAACCAGGGAACAAGGGAGTCAGCCCTCCATGCCAACCACAGAGACGGAGGCTGGCTCTCAGTCTGAGGCTGACGGCACGGGAGCAGAACGCCAGGAGATGACTCTCTTGGTCCTAGTCTTCCGAAGGTGGTGGCTGGAGAGCCACCCTAAGAACTGGCACCCACAGCCCGGCAGTCAACAAGGCTGGGAAGGTGGCAAAGGGCTAGAGCCACCGAGGCCTCCCTGTGCCGCTGAGCAGCCGTCGGAAAGGGAAGGTGCAGCCCCCATCCTGGTGTCCGGAGGAGGGCCATCGGACTTCCCTGCCACCTAGGACAGCAGACACGAACTGGAACCGCACACAAAAAGGCGCCCATGACTGGTCCGCCTGGCACTACCCACCGCCACCCTTCACTCTCATCTCCGCTGGGAAGTCAGCGTGGAAGCCCTCCAGCGAAGGGCGACAGTAGGGCATGTTTGACGGCACTGAACCGTGTGCGGCTGTCCAAAGTCGAGCCCCCCTCACGTCAAGGTTGTGGCATCATCCCATCGAGCCCCATCAAGGTTCTCCTCAGTCCTGAACCAAAACTCTAGGTTAGAAAAGTATCACACTGCACAGCTAAACAGCTTGTTGACCCAGGCACGGATCTGTTGACCTGGTCCTTCACCTGGCTTTTGGGTATTTTCTTGCAACAACTGGCTAACAGGTGCCCTAACCAAACAGGGACAGAGATGGAGGGGACAACAAGCAGATGCCCACAGCCCAGGCCTCTTCGAGGACACCACGGGGGGCTTCAAAGGGGAGATGGAAGGACGTAAGATTTCACGAGGAAGGAGACCGGGATGGTCTCTTACAGACAGCAACGGAGGTCATGCTGAACCCGTCGCGCTTTACTTGGAAAAATCAGGAAGGTGTCTCTCTGCAAAACAAGAGGGTTGGCAGCATCGCAGCAAGCCGGGTTCTGACTTCCCCGTGCAATGCAGGGTGGGATCAGCGAGCCCAGCACGGCCTCGGGCAAGAGGTCGCTCACAACAGGATGCAGCTGGCGCGCAATCCCGTCTCTTAAGAGCTGAAGCCACCCCAAGCTGTACAACCTCCCCGAGGGGAAATAGAAAAAGCCTTCTCTTTGCACTCTCCCCGCGAACTCCTTCTAATATTAAACACAAACCTCCCTTCGTCAAGGAGCATATTATGTAAGGTATTAGCCTCATCCGTCTCTGAGGTTCATTCTAGGCTTGCTTGTCCGAGCTCCCAGTATCGAGACGGGCTCATCGTTTACAGGTGAAGACGCTCAGCCCGGCCCCGTTACCTCCGACAGGCCTGCCGCACAACCTGGAATCAGGTGGCAACACACTCCCGCGGTCCCCTACCCCTGGCTAGAGTGCCTGTCACACGGGAAGCCGTTTCCCCACCCCAACTGGGTCAGAGAGGCACGGTTTGCCTTGTGCTGAGTCATCCATCCCCCCCCCCCCCCAGCTCAGCTGGTAATAAGAACATTAACACCTTCCCTTTAAAATGCTAGCAAGAATAATTCACATGCAAACGCTGCAGGCCAGCCCCCCGCCTCTCTCTAGGAGAAACCGGGCAGAGGACGGCTTTGCTGACACGTGTTTGTGGGGGCCCCACGGGCGTGGGTGTCTTGACCGAGGGTTCCTGTGTAGATGTCACTTAGGAAGCAATTCTGCGGGCACGCCATAGGCATGCATCCAGGAAGTCTGGGATGGACAGCGAGACTGAGAATGGGTAAGTGGCCTGCCTGAGGCTAGATGTTCCCACAGACCTGGAAACAGAGCCCTGAATCTCCCAGTGCCATTAGGGCTCTTCGCAGGACCCTACCCGGACTGCAGTGGTTCCTTCCCCTTCGGTCCCCTGAGAACTTAGGCAAGCTCCGCTGGATACTGATGGCCAAGCCACCTCTAGACCCTGAGCCCTGGGGAGGGGAGGGGGGGGTGTTGATTAGCATAAGTTTGAACCAAAAATGCCTAACAGCTGAATTCACCAGACCTGTGTGATCCCAGCTGACTGTAGCCAGGATCACTCTTCTGACAAGGGTTACAAAGTTATAATGCAGTGTGTGTGTGTGTGTGTGTGTGTGTGGTTTTGTATTGATACATGAGTCCTACTGGACACACTTTTGCAGGAAGGCGGCTCCAGTCCCGCTCACTGAGCTGCACTCCAACTCTGTTCCTCTGTATCACACCACTTATTTTCCCCTATTACAAGTGGATTTTTACAAGAAGAAATGGAACGAATGATAAAGGAATACAATAGACCAGAATCATGGGTATGAATATACATCTCAGAATGACTGAGGATGGCACAATCTAGGTCACCTGAGAGAAATTCACAACTGAAAAAAATAAAAGAATTTATCATGTCAATGCATTAGAAAAATAATCCTGTAGCTACATGTTCAGTAAGATGGAGTCTAATTTTAATGGACTAGAGCTAAGAGCAAAGGAGTAACAACAGCACCAGTTTGTATTACTATCAGCAGACTCTGAATCTAGCTTTATACCCTGCCAGACTTGAGCCGGTGAAGTAAAAACTATAGTTTCTGCTCCAAATTAATTAATCAAACAATGGCTTATCTTAAAAATTCAAAAAAAAAATTTTTTTTTAAAGGAACTCCTTTGATGACTTTAAAATACCGTTTTTGGGGTTTTAAAAAATGTATTTGAGAGAGTTCAGAGAACTGCTTTATTCTCTCTCAGGAAAAATTGTACTTTTAAATGAAAATGTTTGTTGTTTTCTATTTTAAGCACTCCCTTCTGTTTTTCTATCATTGCAGTCGTTTTTTTTTTTTTTTTTCCCCATGTGTCTGCCTCTCCGTCTTCTATTCAACGCATGCACGCCACGCTAGGATCGATGCCAAGCACCGGAATGGTGACACACGTATAGGAAAATCTTCAGGGGGCGCCCGCTCCCCTCACATATAAAAATCTCACTTAGAAAACCACAGAGACGAAAATCTCCATCATGACTGAACCAGGAATAATTGGACAAGATGATCTGAAAATCTGAAAACCAGGGGCTCAGAGAAACGAGGCAAATTCTGTCAAACAGAATGGTCTTTGACAGGGCTGTCCAGTTAACTAAGTAAAACAGGGTGGGGTCGGGGGGAGGGAAGAGAGGGGGTGTCAAGAAAAACAAAACGGGGGATGATCTCCATTCCCCAAGAAACAAGCGACAACACAGAATAATGTAAAATATTAAAATACAGTCCTGAAAGCCGTTCTTAGACAATGTCTGCCAAACACCCAAATGTGAGATGGTCCCTCCATGTGGATGCATACGGCGTTTGATTGTTTACTGTGGGGGGGGGGGCATTTTCAGTGGCATTACTTAGATACACTACCAGCAGAGAAGACTGTGCTTTACAATTGTTCAAAAAGTGAGAGTATTACTATTAGAATATCCGGTATTATGCTTTATAGTCACCCCCCGTGCCCCAAAAGCTCCTGGCCAAGCGCTTCTGTGTCCCGCCTTTGAGGTGCCGTGTTTACACATGCCTTTTTCAAACATTAGGGAGTTTTTATTGATTTCACTAAATAAATGTTTCCACAAACATATCTCACGAAAACCCAAGAAGACCATTTTCGAGGGAGGACTTCCGGGATCACTAACCATTCCTTCATTTCCTTCTATGTTTCTCTCTCCCACCTCTGCTGTCCCTACCTCTCTCTCTAACTTGACATGTCGACCAAAATAGTCATCTTAAACCACGTCTCCAATCATGTCAATCACGTTTAAAAAAAAAAAAATCGACGGGCTCCTCACTTCCTGAAAATTAGCATCGGCAACCCTTGGTGTGTCAGAGAGAGAGAGCTAGGAAAACAGGGGTCCATCCCAACTTTCAGTTTGGTCTTTCAGATCTTTGTCACCACCTGCCATGGACCTATCCATACCTCACACCTTTGCCATTTTCGTCCCTCAGACAGGACATCCTTCTCCATCCTTGCCGGTCCCACACCATACTCTTCCCTCACTCAACCCAACTGAAATGTCTTTCAGGAAGCTTTCTGTGTCTGAAGTCATCTCAATCAATCTCCTCCCTCTCCCATCCCCAACTCCGCCCCAAAAGAACACACACACACACACACACACACACACACACACACACACCTTACTCTTCCTCCCTTCTCTCTTTATATGGTCCTTCCTGTACATCTATTTTGTGTGACAACCATCTGACACATCTCCTCTAACAGCGACAACACTCTCCTCTCTTTTATATGGTCCTTCTTTTCCTTATCCTTCCTTCCTTCCTTCCTTCCTTCCTTCCTTCCTTCCTTCCTTCCTTCCTTCCTCTTTCCTTCCTTCCTTTCTTCCTTCCTTCCTTCCTCTTCCTTCCTTATCTCTTTTATATGGTCCTTTCTGCACGTCTACTTTGTGTGACAACCATCGGACACATCTCCTCTAACAGCAACAACACCCTTAAAACAGGACCATGTCCAATTGCGTTTCATAACCTGAACTGTTCGTGACTAGAGAGGCAATTACGCAAACTCATAAAAAGAACGCGCTTTTATGATGGAACGATAACTCTTACTCTTATGCTCACCTCGTCTCCGTTCTTTCCCTATAAGAGAGAAGAAAAATACCATCCGAGCTCAAATATTACAGCTGGGATCATGAGCAAAATATGTTAAGGAAGATCCAGTGTTTCTAGAATGAAATGTGACCCTATCCGGTTGTGGAATGTCTTTCGGATGCCAGACCCGACCTTCAAATTCCAACCTGACCAATTTCCAATTTTTGTTTGCAATAAAGTTATGTCTAGAAAGCTGCAAAAATTACCATTATGAGAATGCAAAAAGACAACACAAACAAACAAACAAAAAACAACAGTATGTTTGTATAGGCCATGTGTAATTAATTATTGGCTTTGGGACGTGCACTTGAATGAATGATAATTGAACACACGGCTTGTGTCCTTCCATTTGTCTTTTTAGTCTTGGGACCAGGGAAAACTGAGACACTTCAATTCATAAGCCATCAGTTAGGCAACTAGTGATGAACTCTTCAAAGCTACCAGGTATCCACATAATGCCGGAACAATCAGCTAACTACGTTTAAAAATTAAGTCAGAGAAAATGTCCAGCAGTCTGGGACATGGTCGTGTGCAGTGTTCACAATAAAGTAACCACATCAGGACATTTTCTCTCATTCGACATCTAATACAATAATTTTGACATAACAAGCCACTAAAACAGTCAATGAATCTCCATAAAACGTTGTCTTCCCTCAAGAATGTGAACTCCTCAATTAAGACAACCACAGATAACAGAGTAAATCTTCAATATGTAACTTGGTTTTTATGATCATAAAACCTACTTTTTAGACAGAATTGTTTTTACAAAATTAAAAAAAATAAACCGTACCTAATGCTAATTTTTAATATCTGTAGTTATTATATTTCTTTGTGTGTCTTCCTAACACTTTTATTATTGTAATAATGTCTTTTTATGTAAATGTTCTAAGTGGGAAAAGTCACAACTTTTAAAAGTCACACCTTATAATTTAAAAATAATTAGCTTCAGTGTGAAAATAGTTTTGTATGGTCAAAGAGGTCTTCCTCCAAAATCCACAAGAGCATATTTTTTTAAACATATCTTGCTAAACACCCTATTGAAATAACAATTTTAGTGTACTTGTAAAGGTCCTGTCTTTCTGTAATTTACTGTGATGTGTCTCAAAATATTGTCCTCAAAACACCTGGTTCGAAACAACCTGAAGCCCCGGTTTTAAATGCAGAGACACCCCGGGGTTTCCAGGATTCCTCTCCCCTACAGCAGGACCATAAATAATAACCACCGACTGAGAACCTGCGAGCTTTCTTTTAAGACAAGTTCGCCCACGTGACTGATGTACACCAGACCAGAACCCTTAGCACTTCTATCTGAAACCCTGTCTCACTATCATCTCAAAATACGTTCAGAAGGAAAGTTGTCAAATGATTTCTTCATCTATACATGGATACACACACGTATATGCGGACATCTATGTGTGCATATAATAGTGTCCAAAATGCTCATTCTTACAACTGCAAAAAGCGTCCACTAAACAAAATTAAACCTGCTTCCAAATCACAAGGTATTTCCATTCCATGAACCAATGAAAAAGCTCATTTTCCTCCCTATACCCGGCTGTCCTGAGCATACGCCCTGACACCCCCTTCGGGGACAGGGACCTGCGCTTTCCACAGGTGACAGAACGACGAAGCCCCGCCAGAGTTAACAGCCCTAAGTGACCGGCTCACGAGCCTCGGCCTCCGGTTCTCAGAGCCACCTGGCCGGTCAGCACCTCCCACATCGCCTGGCGGAGCGGGGTTCCAATTTCACCGCCCCCCCCCCCGGGGAGCCCTCGGAAAGGCCACCGATACCCAGGAACCTGGCCCGAGACCCCCCCAGGCCAGGGCCCTCGTCCTCGCCGGCTGCCAGCACCTCTTTCCCAAAGACAACAAAGGAGCCTGGAAGAGCTCTCTCACCTGGGAGCCGCGCCACCCCCCCAGCTCGCCCGTCTCCCCGTTTCCCCGGCGCCTGTTGCTAGGAGGCAGGCGGCGCTCGGGTAGCCTGGGGACAGGTGACGGAGCGAGGGAGGAGCCGGCAGCCCCGGGCGGCGGTGCCAGCCGCGCGCTGGGCCAGCCCAGGACCCCTTCCTTCCTTCCTCCCGCAGGAGGGCTGCGCGCTCCGCACGGCGGCGGCGGTGGCGATGCCCACGACGTCCCTGCGCGTCCCGGACGGACGGGTGCGGGGAGCCGCGCGCGCAGGAGGCCGGCGCCCCCGAGCGCCGCTGCCTCTGCGGCCGGGAAGCTCGGCCCCAGCAGAGAAGGCCTCTGGCCCAGTACCGGAGACGCCTCGGGCCCAGACAGCTGGGCAGGGGCTCGGGGGCAGCCCCGGAGAGGGCGGGCACTCACCATGTTGACTTCGGAAACCATGTCTATACTGGCGATGTCGATGTTCATCCCCACGCAGACTGGGGGACCTGCGGGAAGCGCACGACACGGTGATCAGCCAGGCTCGCGCACCGGGTGCGGGTGGCTCTGAGGATGCGGGGCGCTCTCCGAGGAGCGGGGCGCGAGAGAAGTGTCCCCCCACCCCCCTCGCCTCCGCAGCAGCAGCTCGGCGGAAGCGGACCCCGCCTCCCTTCTCCACCCAGGCCGCCGATCCCGGGTTCGAGCTTCCCGCAGCGGCCGCGCACGCCCCACTTACCCCCGAAATCGGGTCTCAGGCGGATGTCGTAGCCTTTCAACAGCTTGTCCACCGTCTCCTTCACGAAAGACATGTTCCCGGGATCGTTCACGCTGGGGAAAGGGGGGAGAAGGGCGCGGAGAGCCGGGTCAGACGCCGGCGCCCCGCGCGCACTCCCGCGCGCCCGGCCCGCGCCCTTCCAGGCAGCCCGCCGCGGCGACCCTACCTCTGGGCGCAGCACACCACAGCCACCAGCACCGGGGCCGAGAAGAAGCCGAAAACCCTTCCTCCCGCAAAGCCCCACATCCCTCCGCTGCGCCCCGGCACGGGGGAGGGGGCGCCCCGCCGCCGTCGCGACCCGCAGCCGGGGCTGCTCCTGCTGCTGCCGCCGCTGCCGCCGCCGCGCTGGCCCCGAGCGGAGGAGGGAGGAGGGGGAGGGGCGGGCGGAGGGAGGGGAGGGGCGGGAGGGGCGGAGCGCGGGGCGCGGGGCGCGGGAGGGGTGCGGGGAGGCCGGGCGAGCCCGAGGCGGAGCCGGCTGCCCCGCGCAGTGGGCCCTTCCCGAACTCCGGTGGCCGCAGCGCGTGGCCCGGGCCCTCGGCGGTCCCTCCCGCCCCAGGCGCTGCGGAGCGGGACCGGGAGCCCGCCCGGAACGGCGGCAGGAGCCGCGGCTGCGCGGCGCAGGGCAGGGCCGGGAGTCAGCGGCGAAGCCAGCTCCTCCGGGCCCCCTGCGACCGGGGCGGGCAAGGGAGGGGGGCCTGCGGAGACCGCGACGCTGGCAGCGGCGGCGGCGGCGAGGGAACCGAGACCCCCCTCCCCGTCCCCTCCCCGGCGTCTTCCCCGGACCTGACCCGGTCGCGGCGACCCCTGCCCGGCGGCGGCGGCGTTGGCGCAGCGACAGCCCGCGCGCGGGTGCAGCGCACTGGGCGCCTCTGTACGCCGGTCTGCGCGCTGCAGCAGCCGGAACAGGGCTGCGGGGCCCCGGAGAAGCCCCTGCCTCACCTGCGGGGCGCAGAGACACGCGTCCCCAGGGTCCAGCAGAGCCAGGCGGACAGCAGGAGAGCCGGCAGCCCGGTGCACATGGCGCCGCTCTTCCGACCTGACCTGGGTGGGATCCGCGCTCCCCCACCGTCATGGAGAACTCAACGCCGGAGCGGGGATCCCCGCCCCTGCCCCCACCCACGGGCTTTCCCGCCAGACCCATCAGCCAGCCCCTAGCATGGCGGCCCAATTAATTATTTATGCACTGTAAGACCATTTTAAAAAATCGGTTCCTTAAACTGCTCCTCTCATTCCCACTCCAAACATTCCCTGTGATCCCTGCCCCCTCCCCCGTGCCCGTATACACACACACACACACACACACACACACACACACACACACGTATAAGAATGGTAGAAAGAGGCCCAATTATGCACACTTTATTAGGAGGAAGCTCGGGTCTGAACCAAACGTAGGGTCCGTGGACAGATCACGTGCCCTTTCTGCCCCAGCCTGGAGCTGTCCGTGGTCCTTAACTAAGGCCAGCGACCTTGTTCTCTCTGGGCCTAGGTCTCATCCTTCAGGGCCCCTCAGAAGACTCCTTGCACCTTGGCCGAGAACAGACAGACGGATGTACACCGCAGTCCACCTTGGCGGAGAACAGACAGACGGATGTACACCGCAGTCCACCTTGGCGGAGAACAGACAGGCGGATGTACATCGCAGTCCACCTCAACCTCCGCATCCCCACTGTGCCGAAGGGTGTCCTCTCTGTCCTGGCCATGAGTTCTATTTGTCTTTAGTGACCTGTTCTCTGAAAACTTTCCCTGTGCCTCAGACTTCCACAGGGCGAGGGACATGGTTACACCATCCTGTGTGTGTGGTCAACCCGACACCACCCACAACTCAGGTTCATTTTATGTCCAGCGGACCTCCTTGGGCCATTCCAGTCCTTAATGAATGGTTAATAATAGATAACGACTTCTCCGTATTGACTTCTTTTCCTATCATCCAGACTTTATAGAGGTAAATATGTACATCTAGACCAGGGGTCCCCAAACTTTTTACACAGGGGGGCCAGTTCACTGTCCCTCAGACTGTTGGAGGGCTGGACTATAAAAAAAACTATGAACAAATCCCTATGCACACTGCACATACCTTATTTTAAAGTAAAAAAACAAAACGGGAACAAATACAATATTTAAAAATAAAGAACAAGTAAATTTAAATCAACAAACTGACCAGTATTTCAATGGGAACTATGCTCCTCTCACTGACCACCAATGAAAGAGGTGCCCCTTCCGGAAGTGCGGCGGGCCCGGATAAATGGCCTCAGGGGGCCGCATGCAGCCTGCGGGCAGTAGTTTGGGGACCCCTGATCTAGACCCTTATTCTCAAATTGGCATGGTTTTGTGCACTCATTTTAAATACCCTTGCCCTTTAAAAAGATTTTTAAAAAATATCAACACTTTTATTGTTGGAACAGAAAATGTGACCACAGAACCTGAAAGGCTGGTACTAACGACAGATGAAGAGATAAATATAGGTCTTTGATTGTTTTCTGGAAAAGTCTATTTACAACTAGCGTGTATCCTGTTCCCGTTAAGGCATAATGAAACTACCAGGAAAATGAGGTCTGTAGTATCATACCTTCCCAGCCACGCTCACGCTTCTCTCTCTTTCTCCTACCGGGATGTGCCTCTTGTGTAGAGGGACGCTCTACACAAAGTTAACAACAAGAATAAAACTTGCAAAACCACATTACCCATATTACTATCCCACCATGTCCCTCTTTAGATCTAGGCTTTGACCGGTCTGAGGCTCTTGGCCTTCTGTTTTATTCAGTTCGTTGTTTTGGCACGCATCCCCGTGAAAGGACCCGGCAGCTTTAGGCGGCAGCAAACCCACACCCCTCCCCCCACGTGCCCGTGGTGCCTGCCCCTCACCGCCCACTTTCGGGCTTCTCCGTAGACATTAAGATGCCACAGAATACCCACAGATGTGCAGCGTGACCTTGCGAGAGATTAGCCACTCACGGTGCGGGCCTCTGACAGATGGCCCATGGATAATGACCCTCCCTTTATGGTCCCTTAGCAATGTCCTGAAGTTCAGTAGGGGCTCCTGTTTCCTCCTCGCCGTGACCTTTCCTCCCTTTCCCCTTCTCTCTCGTTTTTTTGTTGTTGTTGTTGGTACTACACGTCCTTCAATTTTGCCCTCAAACTGTGTTTTCTGGAGGAGCCAAGCTAAGTCATCAACTGACTGGCAAATCAGTAAAGACATGTCACCCAAAGAAAGGCAGGCTTTTTTTATAACAGAAAGGCAAAAAGTAAAGAGAAACACTGTGCTAAGTGTAGAGGTGCAATCAGGTGTGTAGGGGGTAGAAGGCTCATTGTGGTGGTCACCTCCCAGCTCCCGCCTACATGAGCCACAGAGGCCGCACCTGAACCCCGTTCCTTCTGGTCTTAGCGCCCTCGCCCGTGGACAGCCGTCTGGGAGGGCGGGATGAGCACTGAACCCCAAGCGCTCTCATCCTTCCACACTGTTGCCAGGATTCCTGACACCAAAACCAAGTCCATACCTCTACTAGACAACGCCCATGTATTAATGAGATCGGCAGGAAATAATTAATTCAGTTCTTGCTTTAATTTATTTTCTACTAGAAGAGAAAAAAAAGAATCCCTGGTGGGTAGGGAAGGGGGATCATCCCACAATGAGTAAATGCTAGTTTGTTCACAGCGAAGTGGTTTCGAAAAGGTGAGGATCTTAGTTAGGGGCCCTCGACGGAGGAGACAGGGAAAGAGCAACTGTTGCAGGATTGCGTTAACCAGCCCATCGTTCCCCTGCAGACTGACCCCCGAGGCTTTCCGCTAAACTGTTGCGTTTTTCATCACCTGCTATTGAGAGGGAATCAAGTTAGCGTTTTCAAGAGTGTGAATGTTTCTGACAATATATACTGCTCACCACAATTAAAGGATATTTCAAAATGAATATCAAGCAATAAAATATCCCCTAATTTTTGTGAGCAGTATATTTGAAAGCTCTTTTTTTTAAAAAAACATTACACTCATCTGACCAGGCAGTGGTACAGTGGACAGAACATCCAACTGGGATGCAAAGGACCCAGGTTTGAAACCCTGAGGTCACTGACTTGAGCGTGGCTTGACATGACCCCATGGTCGCTAGCTTGAGCAAGAGGTCACTTTGCTCTGTTGTAGCCCCCTCCTCAGGCACATATGAGAAAGCAATCACTGAATAACTAAGGAGCTGCAATGAAGAATTGATGTTTCTCATCTCTCACCTTTCCTGCTTGTCTGTCCCTATCTGTCCTTCTCTCTGTCTCTCTCTCTCTGTTTCTGTCACACACACACACACACACACACACACACACAATTTGAGATGCAGCACATGAAATAGAATGTTAAAGGTGTCATTCAGGGAGTCTTGACAAATGTATACACCGGTGTCCATGTCATCATTCCCAGAATGCCCTCCCAACCCTTTTCCCTACATGCCATTGGGAACCAGACAGGTACTGACCAATGCTCTGTTAGTATATATATATATATACATATATACTAACACTGCATACAAATGGAATCACGGAGCATATGTTAGTTTATGTCTGGCTTCCTTCCTTCAGGATGCTGTTTCTGACATTTATGCGCGGTGTTGTTGCAGATAGATTGTCTGCTTCATTTTACTGCTAAGCTGTGTTCAGTTGTAGAACTCTTCCCACGGTTTGTTTGTCCATTTGTCTGTTGATGGGCCTTTCCAGTTCTGCCCGTTATGAATAAAAACTCACGCACCAGCCCTTGCGTGGACATATGGTTTCGTTTCTCCTGGGAGTAGAGAACTGTAGTCTCTATCAATCAAACGGTAAGTGCATGTGAAGCTTTATAAGAAACTGCCGAAATAGTTTCAATTTCCAAAACAAAACAAAAAAATAAATAAATGAAGGATTCTACTTGTCACCAGCATTATGTGTAAATCGCCAACTACCCCATAGCCTCTTCTTCTATTGTCAGGGGTGGGGGTGGATAATGGTCTCTCATTTTGGTTTTAATTTAATTTTTCCTGATGACAGTTAAGGATAGAAGTATATTTCATTTGCATATGGGCCACTCGTATCTTCTTTTTGAATACATGAGATTTCCCCGGTGTTTTAATTTAAATTGCATTCTTGGTCTTTTTTTATTGAGATGTAAGAGTTCTTTAAATATTCTAGTTATAGCCCTGACTGGATAGCTTGGTTGGTTAGAGCAGTGGTCCCCAACCCTCGGGCCATGGACCGGTACTGGTCCATGGGCCATTTGGTACCGGTCCACAGAGAAAGAATAAAAAACTTACATTATTTCTGTTGTATTTAAATTTAAGTCTGAATGATGTTTTATTTTTTAAAAATGACCAGATTTCCTCTAAGACTCATTCTTGACACTTGTCTCGGTCACGTGACACATTTATCCGTCCCACCCTAAAGGCCAGTCCGTGAAAATATTTTCTGACATTAAACCGGTCCGTGGCCCAAGAAAGGTTAGGGACCACTGGGTTAGAGCATTGCCCCAAATCACAGAGGTGGCTGGTTTGATCCCTACTCAGGGCATAGACAGGAACAGATCAATATTCCCCTCTATTTCTCCCCCTTCCTCTCTCTCTAAACTCAATCAATAAAATATTTTTTAATAAAATAAACAAATATTCTAGAAATACTCTTCTGTCAGACGCACGTAACATAAATATTTTCTCCCCATCTGTGGCTTTGCTGTTTCATTTCTTTGGTAAGTGACTTCCAAAGAAACAAGGAACTTAATTTAGAGGACGTTCTATTCCCCAACCTTTGTCTTTGATGGTATGGACTTTGGGTGTTCTACCTGAGAAGTCTTTCCCCAGTCAATGGTTAAGATGGTTTCTATGTTTCCTAGTCTTTATTTTTTTTTATTATTATTATTATTTTGTATTTTTCTGAAGCTGGAAACGGGGATAGACAGTCAGACAGACTCCCGCATGCGCCCGACTGGGATCCACCTGGCACGCCCACCAGGGGCGACGCTCTGCCCACCAGGGGGCGATGCTCTGCCCCTCCGGGGGGGGGGGGTCGCTCTGCCGTGACCAGAGCCACTCTAGCGCCTGAGGCAGAGGCCAAGGAGCCATTCCCAGCGCCCGGGCCATCTTTGCTCCAATGGAGCCTTGGCTGCGGGAGGGGAAGAGAGAGACAGAGAGGAAGGAGGGGGGGATGGAGAAGCAAATGGGCACTTCTCCCATGTGCCCTGGCCGGGAATTGAACCCGGGTCCCCCGCATGCCAGGCCGATGCTCTACCACTGAGCCAACCGGCCAGGGCCTGTTTCCTAGTCTTTAAACAGTTAGCATGAATATTTGAATCCGTGATAGAGCTCATTTTTTTTTTTATAAAGGATAGAAGTAAGATCGAGGTGTGTTACTTCCAATACAGATATCTCTTTGTTTTCAGACATTCCTGCACCTGTCCAGTCCAGACGGAAGAGTTGGGCAGGACCAAGTACACATCTGGCCTAGGGTGTCTGAGCCCAGGCAGTGTGAGGAGGGGCCTGGGGCTTCTGAGCTGTAAGCTGTAGGCTATTTCATTTCTACTTGTGTCCACATTTTGTTTACTTTGTGCTTACGGTACAATGTTATGTAGCTAAATATAAAATTCTGTGGTGCTAAGGTGTCAAAAGGGGAACAGAGGTTTTTGGGACCCAAGATGTCAGAAATGAGACCTACTTGTTATAGGGAACATTCAACATGGCACGCCTGGCTTAATGATGGCCGAGGCTAACATTGTCCTTTAGCAGTTTGACGATAGTCGCTCATTATCTTTAAGTTCCGATTAAGGCTGGTTTCAATTTTATTTTATTTTTTAAAAATTATTGATCTGAGAAATGAGAGAAAGACAGAAAGAGAAAGAGACACTGATTTGTTGTTCCCACTTATTCATGCCTTCATTGGTTGATTCTTGCATGTGCCCTGACCGGGGATCAAACCTGCCGCCTTAGCATCTTGGGATGACGCTCTAACCAACTGAGCTACCCAGCCAGGGCAAAACTGGTCTTCGTTTCTTTTTTTTTTTTTTCCCCCTATGCCTTTCCATAGCTTCTCTGACTTTATCCGATTTGGAATTTTCTCAGAATCCTGGCAAGTATGACGCTCTGCATATTTACCACGAAGAGGTCTGGGTCTGGGTCTCTCTTGTTTACCCCTGTGACTGTTCAACCTGAGAAGTCACACACGTAGGTAGTTCTAGAAAGTGTCCCACTTGCCTGACCTGTGGTGGCGCAGTGGATAAAGCGTCGACCTGGAAATGCTGAGGTCGCTGGTTTGAAACCCTGGGCTTGCCTGGTCAAGGCACATATGGGAGTTGATGCTTCCAGCTCCTCCCCACCTTCTCTCTCTGTCTCTCTCTCCTCTCTCTCTCTCTCTCTCCCTCTCTGTCTCTCTCTCTCCCTTTCTCTCTCCTCTCTAAAATGAATAAATAAAATAAAAAAAGAAAATGTCCCACTTAAAATGTTTACCTTCTGGCCCTCCTTCCCACCCACCCACCCACCTACCCTCTTCCTTCAGAATTTCCATTAATAGCTTCCTAAAGTTAGGGGAACACCCGTATTTTCCTCTCATTTTCTTCTGTGCTGAATCAGGAATCATCTTCTAGATCTGATCTCCAGTCCATCAATTACTCGAATGTAAAATGTGTTTTTATCATTTGCCCTATTCATTAGATAGTCGTTGAGTGAACCTGTGAGTTGATCAATTCCTCTAATTATCCATACCAGCCAGCATCTCCCACATGAGGTCCGTAACTTGTACCTGAACGTTAGGTGTTCTTCTAGAATCTTCTAAAACCAGAAGCCCCTCTCCCACGATTTCAAGTGGGACAGCTGACACCCTCGTCTACCTCCACCTGGTCCGCCCATCATTCGTCTCCGAACGATCTGTATGCAGGTGACGACCACTCACGTCAGGATGTAAGAGCCCTGGCTGGCTGGCTCAGTGGTAGAGCGTCGGCCTGGCGTGCAGAAGTCCCAGGTTCAATTCCCTGCCAGGGCACACAGGAGAGGCGCCCGTCTGCTTCTCCACCCCTCCTCCTCTCCTTCCTCTCTGTCTCTCTCTTCCCCTCCAGCAGCTGAGGCTCCACTGGAGCAAAGATGGCCCGGGCACTGAGGACAGCTCCTCGGCCTCTGCCCCAGGTGCTAGAGTGGCTCTGGTCACAACAGAGCGACGCCCCGGAGGGGCAGAGCATCGCCCCCTGGTGGGCAGAGCTTCGCCCCTAGTGGGTGTGCCGGTGGATCCCGGTTGGGCACATGTGGGAGTCTGTCTGACTGTCTCTCCCCGTTTCCGGCTTCAGAAAAATACAGAAAAAAAAAAAAGGCTTGGAACATTGTTTCCTGGGCACTGGTCAAGGCTGGTTTCTAACTCGCGCAGGCGACACGCTCAGGGACGTGACAGCTCTCTGATGTCCACCCCCCCACCCCCACACACACCCTTTTCATTCTTGATGCGCTCTTCAACATATCTCCGAGAGATTTTAGTGTCCTGCCCACTGTGAGTAAAATGTCACTGAAGAACTGTGCCACATATCACTGAGTTAAACGGAGCCTGTGCTTGTTCTGGCAGGATAGCTCTGTTGGTTAGAGCATCATCCTGATATTCGCCAAGTTTTCAGGTTCGATCCTCAGTCAGGGCACATACAATACAAGAATCAACCAGTGAATGCATAAGGGAGTGGAACAATAAATCAATGCTTCTCTGTCTGTCTCTCTTGCTTGGGAACAGAAATACATTTTTGTTATGCAAACAGTAACAGAAATGCATTCTTTAAAGAGGTAAGTATATTGAAGACCAGCTTGGGACCAAAACCCCAGGAGTGACAGGGCTGGTGGGCCTCCTGGGGAAGCCACCCTCCCTTCCTCATCTTCGGTGACAGCCAGGTCGTGACAGTCCGTGTGAGAATCGAGGACCCAAGCCCCACTGGTCAACCGTGTTCCTAGAACAGACACCTCCAGCTGGAGTCCTCTTTACTGGAGCCCCTTGGTCAAGGACTTCCCACAGGTCTCTCCTGTTCTCAACTGGAGTGGGGGACCCCGGGGACATTTCTCTCTCTACTCAGAACAAAAGGTCCATACTTCTCTATCCTTCCTTCCTGACTGCTGGGTCCACACAACAGCAGGAGCCCATTGAGAGGAAGGGGGCCCGGGTGTCGATCCCCAGGCAAAGACACGATCTCCATACTTGAGCTGGCCCCACCGGTCCTTGCCTGGCTCAGTTCTAGGGGGACAGTGAAATGTGGGGAACCTATAACCGTCCCCCTGTCTAGCCTCTTGCTTATACGAGGGTATTGTGGGTCAAGGCGTGATGGTTACCGCCCCTCGGGCGCATCTTAATCAGCCATCTCACCCGCTAGCATCCCACCCCCACCCCACCCCCGCCTCGCTGCCTCGGCGCCTGACATAAATCTCCTGAAGACAGGATATTACAAACCTGGGGCCTTCGACCAGGAACACGTTAGCTCTCAGGACATTCAACGAGGCACGTCATCTTTCACATCCAATATTATAAGAAGTCTCCATTCTGGCATCTTGGGGGGTGGAACCTTTGATTCTATTCTGACACTTCCCATCTGAAGCATTTCCAGAGAAGCAATCACTCAGTCAAATGGTATAGACAGTGTAAAAAGAAAGAAAGAAAAAAAAAAACAATTCAAAACAAAAACAGAAAACGCTCTCTGTAAATAGGGCCAATTATTTCGTCTACAGGGTAGAGCAGTTCCCCGCACACGTGCAGAGAGCGTCAGGGACCAACGCGGAACTCGTGCACAGACAGCCGCCGCATTTTCTCATCTGTGAAAAAGGGTAACTCGAAGTTATTCTAAACAATATTTTTTTATTAAGTTGTTTTTCAAACGTCATGAGATGTTGCCAGTTTTTCTGAAGTTATCTAGTCATGGGCACTTTATTATTTTTTTGAAAGAGAAAGAGAGAGAGGAAGGGAGAGAGAGAGAGAGAGTGAAAGAGAAAGAGAAGCATCAAACCATTGTTTCCCTTGGTTGTGCCGTTTATTGCTTCTCATACGTGCCCTGGCCGGGGCTAGAACCAGCGAACTTGGTGCTCAGGGACGACCTCTATCCACTGCATCACCAGCCAGGGCAGTCATGGGTACTTTCAATGCACACGGTTTAGTAAAAGAAACCAGTCTACTTACTCAATGATGATTCCCCTTGTGTGGTATTCTGGAAAAGGCAAGATGACAGATACAGAGAAAAGAAAATCAATGTTCCTGAATTTTCAGGGGGGGGGGAGGGGTAGAAGAGATAAATAGGTAGAAAACAGGAAACATTTTTAAGGAAAAAATAAATGTATGTTGGCCCTGGCCGGTTGGCTCAGTGGTAGAGCATTGGCCTGGTATGTGGAAGTCCCGGGTTCGATTCCTGGCCAGGGCACACAGGAGAAGCACCTATCTGCTTCTCCACCCTTACCCCTCTCCTTCCTCTCTGTCTCTCTCTTCCCCTCCCGCAGCCAAGGCTCCACTGGAGCAAAGTTGGCCCGGGCACTGAGGATGGCTCCATGACCTCCGCCTCAGGAGCTAGAATGGCTCAGCTTGTAATGAAGCAATGGCTCAGATGGGCAGAGCATCGCCCCCTGTTGGGCTTACTGGGTGGATCCCAGTTGGGCACATGTGGGAGTCTGTCTATGTGCCGCCCCCTCCCCCACTTCTCACTTTGGAAAAAAGAAATAAATGTATGTTGTTATCCATTGGTTAAAACCCATACAATGACAGCACCGTTATGAACTATAATGTAAACTACGGGTTTCCGTGCTGTAAACATGGATCAGCGTTACGGGTCTCTGCATCCTGGCTCCCAGAAAAGGGACGCTTTCACTAATGGACACAGTGATAACTTCATCCAACATAAAACGATGGCTCCTGCAGAGTCACGGTGGCCTCCGTGTGCCAGGAAACCGGCTGACGACAAAAAGGGAGCTGGCACCGGGGCCCGGGACCTGACCCACATAACGGCGAAGAGGAAGAATACGGAGAGGAGGATGCTTAATTCCTAAGATGGCCCCTGGGAGCGTTTCTTCTAGCTGCTGTTTGTCTTTACTGACGGATAACATGATCTTAGTTTCAACGGTGCCGCATGATATGACCACTACAATAAGTCTAGATAAAATTGTCACCGTAGATAGTAACAACATCTATTTTTTTCTCTTGATGAGGACTTTTTTTTTTTAAGACTTCTCTCAGCAACTTTCAAATACGGTATTATTAATGATAGCGCCCAGGTTGCACATTGCATCCCCAAGACTTGTTTTATTTTATTTTTTGACAGAGACAGACAGACAGAGCGAGAGGGACAGATAGGGACAGACAGACAGAAAGGGAGAAAGATGAAAAGCATCAATTCTTCCTTGTGGCACTTCAGTTGTTCATTGATTGCTTTCTCATATGTGCCTTGACTGGGGTGGGGGTGGGGCTACAGCAGAGCTAGTGACCCCTTGCTCAAGCCAGCAACATTAGGCTCAAGCCAGCGACCTTGAGCTCCAGCTGGTGAGCTCGTGCTTAAGCCGGATGAGCCTGCGCTCAAGCTGGCGACCTCAGGGTTTCGAATCTGGGTCCTTCCGCATCCCAGTCCAACACTCTATCCACTGCACCACCACCTGGTCAGGCCCCAAGACTTATTTTATAACTGGAAGTTTGAACCTTTGGCCCCCCCCTCACCTGTTTTACACCTCCCCACCCCCTATATCTAGCAACCACCCATTTGTTCTCTGTATCTATGACTTTAATTTAAAAAAAAAAAAGGAAAAGAATGGAATATTTATTATTTAGCAATAGGAGAAAAAGCCCTGCCCTTTGCATCAACACACATAAACCAGGAGGGGACACCGCCGAGTGAGGTAAGTCAGACAGAAATAGACAAAGGTTCCACACGTTAGTGAGATCGTACACTATCGTCCTCCTCTGCTAACATATCTCACTTAGCATAAGGCTCTCGGGGTTCACCCATGTGCCACCAACGGCATTTTCCCCTTCTTTTTTTTTTTTTTTTTTTTTTTTTTGTATTTTTCTGAAGCTGGAAACGGGGAGAGACAGTCAGAGAGACTCCCGCATGCGCCCGACCGGGATCCACCCGGCATGCCCACCAGGGGCGACGCTCTGCCCACCAGGGGGCGATGCTCTGCCCCTCCGGGGCGTCGCTCTGGTGCGACCAGAGCCACTTTAGCGCCTGGGGCAGAGGCCAAGGAGCCATCCCCAGCGCCCGGGCCATCTTTGCTCCAATGGAGCCTTGGCTGCAGGAGGGGAAGAGAGAGACAGAGAGGAAGGAAGGAGGGTGGAGAAGCAAATGGGTGCCTCTCCTATGTGCCCTGGCTGGGAATCGAACCCGGTCCCCCGCATACCAGGCCGACGCTCTACCGCTGAGCTAACCGGCCAGGGCCGGCATTTTCCCCTTCTTTCTCATGGCTGAATAACGTTCCACTAACTGTATCTAGACCACATTTTCTTTAGCCATCCATCCATCCATGGGCGGGGCACTCAGGTTGTTTCCGTATCTTAGCGATTGTAAGTGATACTGTAACAGACGTGGGCATGCCGGTTTCCTTTCACAGTTAATGTTTTCGGTTTCTTTGAATAAATATCCGCAAGTGGAACTGCTGGGAAATAAGGTAGTTCTATTTTTTACTTTTTGAAGAACCTCCATACTGTTTTTTTCTACAGTGGCTGTGTGAAATCACATTCCCATCGACAGTGCATGAGAGCTCCCTTTTCTCCACATTCTCACCCACGCTGGTTATTTCTTCTTGTCTTTTTGAAAGGAGGTGATTCTAACAGGTATGAGGGTTTGATTTGCATTTCTGAGGTGACTAATGTTGTGGAGCACTTTTTCATGTGCCTGTAGGCCATTTATATGTCTTCTTTAAAAAATATATATATGTATCTATTCAAATCTTCTGATCATTTTTTCATCGATTGTTTGTTGGTGGTTGTTGTTTTGGTTATTGAGTTGTGTGAGCTCTTAGTATATTATGGATATCCACCCTTGTCAATTGGGGTGTTAACCCTACATGATCCGTAAATAATCCTTTTCCCATTCAGTAAGTTATCTTGTTATCCTGGTGATGATTTCCTTTGCTGCACAGAATCACTTTAGTTTGGTGTAGTGCCCACCCCTTTTTTTTTCTTTTGGAGTCAGATCCAAAAAAATCACCACCAAGATCAATATTAAGGAACTTACAGCCTGTATTTTCTTCTAGGAGTTTTTTGGTTTCAGATCTTATGCTCAAGTTCTTCATCTGTTTTGAGTTCACTTTTGTGGATGGTGCAAGGTCGTGGCCCTCTTCTTCCCGGCAACATTTATTGAAGATACCACCCTTTCCCCGGTGTGTATTCCTGGCTTCTAAGTTGTAAATGATTGACCATGTATGTGTGGGTTTATTTCTGGGTTCTCTATTCTATTTTATTGATCTATAGAACAAAGTGGTTGTTCACTTGCATTAAAAGATGTTAGAAAAAAAAAAAAACCAAAACACCTGTCCTCTCTATTCTATTTTATTGATCTATACATCAGTTTTTATTTGCCAGTACCATGCTGTTTTGATTACTATGACCTTAAAGTATAGCTTGATATTAGATAGCTTTCTTCTTCTTTCTCAAGATTTCTTGACTGATCATGGTGTTTTGTGGTTCCATGCAAATTTTAGGGTTGTTTGTTCTATTTTTATGGAAAATGCCATTGGAATTTTGATTCAATCTGTAGATTTCCTGCTTTGGGTAGTAGGAAAACTTTAATAATATTAATTATTTCAACCCATGAGCATGAAGTATTCCATTTCTTTGTGTCTCCTTCAATTTCTTTCACAAATGTCCTATAGATTTTTTTAGGGGGGGGGATTGTTTGTTTTTTTTACAGGGACAGAAAGAGGGATAGATAGGGACAGACAGACAGGAATGAAGAGAGATGAAAAGCATCAATCATTAGTTTTTCGTTGCGGCACCTTAGTTGTTCATTGATTGCTTTCTCATATGTGCCTTGATTGCAGGCCTTCAGCAGACCGAGTAACCCCTTGCTCGAGCCAGCAACCTTGGGTCCAAGCTGGTGAGCTTTGCTTGAACCAGATGAGCCCACGCTCAAGCTGGCGACCTTGGGATCTCGAACCTGGGTCCTCTGCATCCCAGTCCAATGCTCTATCCACTGCGCCACCGCCTGGTCAGGCTAATGTCCTATAGTTTTCAATGTATAGGGTACAGGTCTTTTTACTTCATTGGTTAGATTTATTCCTGGGTATATTATTATTTATGGGTGCAATTATAAATGGGATTGTTTTTCTTAACTTCTCTTTCTGATAGTTCTTTATTCGTGTGTAGAAACACAACAGAGTTTCATAAATAAATTCTGTATCGTGCAACTTGATTGAATTTGTTTATCACTTCTAAGAGTTTCTCTGGGAAGTCTTTAAGGTTTTCTATACATAATATTATGATGTCATCTCCAAATAGTGACTGTTTTATCCCTTTTTTTTTCCATTTTTGATGTCTTTATTTTATTTTATTTTTTTTCCAATCAGAATCCTTGAGAAACTGAGACTAGATAGTGTGAACTTAATATAGAAATCAACAGATCTTTGAGGTGCATAATGTGCTCTGCAGGATGCTGTTAGTACTAGACTTCCTTTGCTCCCCCCCCCTCAATGTAGTGTTGGTTGCTAATCACTTTTTTTTAAGACATTGCCACCTGACCTGGAGATGTCCGGGCAGTTATGCCCCTCCCCAAGGGACAGGTGTTTTTTTTTTCCCCTAACATCTTTTAATGCAAGTGAACAACCACTCAGCTTCTAGGGGCACAGCCTTTGTTCTATAACTGATATTCCAGGGCGCTCCTGGGACCCAAGTGAGCCCTCAGATCTCAACAAAGAACGCTCTATTTGTATCTTCTTTACCACTCATATCCAACTTGTTGAACATTTCATCAACTTTTCAAGATAGCATTTTTTTTTCTCCTCACTAAATCGGTGGCAAAAGAACCCTCACCCTGGGAGGAAACTCACTTCTAGGGAACCATACCTGAGGCAGATGAGGAGGGAAGTCAGGCCATTGGTCACCTTCGCTGCAGAGGAGAAGGACAGAGGCTATGCGGTGTGGCAGGACACACTGAGTTTCGGAGTGACACCTTTGCTGCAGAGGAGAAGGACAGAGGCCATGCGGTGTGGCAGGACACACTGAGTTTCGGAGTGACACCTTTGCTGCAGAGGAGGACAGAGGCCTTGCGGTGTGGCAGGACACACTGAGTTTCGGAGTGACACCTTTGCTGCAGAGGAGAAGGACAGAGGCCATGCGGTGTGGCAGGACACACTGAGCTTCGGAGTGACCACTAGTGTTCTCTCTCCCAACCCGATCAGTGGTTACAGGGGGCTGCGTTCACTTGTGGACACTCATGCTCGGTGTTGAAGAGGCGTGGTCCGTTTTTGTGCCGGTGCGTATAGAATAGAACGCTTTTAAATCTGCACACTCTTTCATGGTACACAGCTGCTTTCAAGACTCGGTTCTAAGAAATTATTGGGACGAGCAAATGAAATGTGTACACAATAACTAACAAACTAAAAGGATGTTTCGTAACAAACCCTTACTTCTGCCAGAAATATTGAGCGGGCTGTAGTTCAAATTAGAGTTCTTAGAATCTGGGTATGGGGAAATAGGAAAGAAGGAAGGGAGGGAGAGAGGAAGGAAGACAGGGAGGGAAGAAGAAATGGAGGAAGGAGGAAGGGAAGTATTAGGAGAGAAGAAGAAAAGGAGAGAGGGTATTGTCATTCCTCTACATAGAATAGTTTAAAAATAAACAGAGAGGGCCCGGAGGAGGAGGAACTTTGGGCTGCTGATTCAGTGGAGAGGTTGGGAGTAGTTGGTAACCTAGGAAAGCTTTCCCTGTGATGTTACCTTGTAGCTGAATTTTCTCAAGATAATCAGATAGAGTAGCTTCCGTGAAATCTGTGTCTTCAAAAGATTTGCTGCAAAATGTTGTTGTCGGAGCCTGTTTCCTCCCATAAGAGTAGCTAGCAGCCAGAGAATCCCCTTTCACACACACAAGATTGTTAGACGGAGGTTCCCCGCCCCCCCGGGAAAAGCAAAAGCAATCTGAAAAGAGCATTTAAAAGCATAACAATGGAAAAAAGTAATATATATATATATTTTTTCTTTTTTTCTTACTCTTTACTAAAAACTCTGTGATCTTGGGCAAGCCTCATCTTTTCATCTTTCTGGGATACCTTTTCAAATGTGTACAATGATGATCTGAAGTTTGAAGTTTTTTTTTCCAGTGAGGCTAACACACTCTTTTTCTTTTCAGCTCAGATGCACTGAGTTTTAGAATCGAATGCCCCATCAGATTTCAATGAAAATTTTATTTGATTATAGCAAAACTGGGTCAGATAAATCCAGATGATACTGTTTATGATGCTGCTGATGATAACTAGTATTCCATTTCTATGTACGCTGTACAGTGATTTTAGACGTTTCGGACATGCACGATGCAGAGCAGGAAAAGTCGCGAGCGCACGGGACGAGGACTGTTAACCCCCCTATCGTGAGTGAGGAGCAATGCCCTGAATAGATGGACTGGAGCTCTCACGGACTCACCTGGTTTCATAAATGCTGTAGAGTTTTCTGTGTTCTTTGACGGCGTTCCTGAAATAAATAAATAAATAAATAAATAAATAAATAAATAAATAAAGCATAAAAACTAAGTTCGGGTTCATTGCTGAAATTTGAAGCTCTTCCATAACCATGTTCTCAAACTGCACCTATTTGGTGAAACACCACCACCAGATTTTTTTTGTGTGTGTGTGAAATTCAAGAAATAATATTTAAAGAAAGGCTTTGGTTTCTTTTTTCTTTTAATTCTCTGATATATATATATATATTTTAATGTTCATTGATTTTAGAAAGTGAGAAAGGGTGGGGGGGAGAGAAAGAGAGGGAGGGAGACAGGAACATCGAGCTGTTCCTGTATGTGGCTTGACTGGGGATTGAACTGGCGACCTCTGTGCTTTGGGACAATGCTCTAACCCAACCGAGCTATCTATCTGTCCAGGGAAGCCTCTGGTATTTTAAAAAAGTAATAAATTCAATAAAAGAATGGGGGGGGGAGGAGTAATACATATCACATTAGATAAGCTTACGTTTTAGTTCCTGCTCTGATTGTAGCTAGATACTTACCCACTACTTAATTGTATTGAAGGACAGACAATACAGAAATTAAAAAATTAGATCATTTCACATAGTGAGATGTGCAGTGATTAAAACATAAAACAAAGTAATATAATCAGAAGTGCCTTGAGAAGAGCTCTATTAAATAAGACGGCAGAAAAGCTTCTCGGACCTCTGCCAGTTTGTCCTCCATATCTAGGAGTCCGCTTCCATTTTGTTTGTTAGTTTATTTTGTTTATTAAGAGTCCACAGGCCCTGGCCGGTTGGTTCAGTGGTAGAACGTCAGCCTGGCGTGCGGGAGTCCCAGGTTCGATTCCCGGCCAGGACACACAGGAGAAGCGCCCATCTGCTTCTCCACCCTCCCCCTTTCCTTCCTCTCTGTCTCTCTCTTCCCCTCCCACAGCCGAGGCTCCATTGGAGCAAAGTTGGCCCAGACACTAAGGATGGCTCTGTGGCCTCCGTCTCAGGCGCTAGAGTGGCTCTGGTTGCAATGGAGCAATGCCCCAGATGGGCAGAGCATCACCCCCTGGTGGGCATGCTGGGTGGATCCGGGTCGGGCACATGAGGGAGTCTGTCTGACTGCCTCCCCGTTTCCAACTTCATATAAATACAAAAAAAAAAAAAAAAAAAAAAGAGTCCACATATCAGCAAAATCATATGGTATTTGTCTTTTTCTTTTCTTTCTCTCTCTCTCTCTTATTTTTTTTTTAATTAAGGGAGAAGCGGGAAGGCAGAGAGACAGACTCCCGCATGTGCCCTGACCTGGATCCACTGGGCAAGCACACTACAAGGCAATGCTCTGTCCATCTGAGGCCGCTGCTCAGCACCGGAGGCGGAGGCCATGGAACCATCCTTAGCTCCTGGGGCCACCTTTCTCCAACTGTTTGAGCCATGGCTGCAGGAGGGGGAGAGAGAGAGAGAGAAAGGGAGAGAGAGAGAGAGAGAGAGAGAGAGAGAGAGAGAGAGAGAGAAAGGGAAAGAGAGGGGTGGAGAAGCAGATGGGTGCTTTTCCTGTGTGCCCTGACCAGGAATTGGACCCGGAACATCCACATGCCAGGCCGATGCTCTACCACTGAGCCAACTGGCCAGAGCGGTATTGCTATTTTTCTGAGTAAAAAGGGTGAAGGGATTAAGCAAAGGAAAAAAATATGTACAGACACAAACTACAGTGTGGGATTGCAGGAAGGGAGAGGGGGTGGTGAGGGGGTGGAGGGTGGAGGTTGGGAGGGATGGTGATGGAGGGAGATGTGACTTGGGGTGGTGAGCACACCATGCAATATACAGACCATGTGATATAGAACTGTGCTCCTGAAACCTGTATCATTGTATTCACCAGTGTCACCCTAATAAAGTCAATAAAAATTTAATAGTAAAATTAAAAAGAAAAGTTTCACCCTGGCCGGGTGGCTCAATAGTAGAGTGTCAGCCTGGCGTGCGGGAGTCCCGGGTTTGATTCTTGGTCAGCACACACAGGAGAAGCGCCCATCTGCTTCTCCACCCCTCCCCCTCTCCTTCCTCTCTGTCTCTCTCTTCCCCTCTCGCAGCCAAGGCTCCACTGGAGCAATGTTGGCCCGAGCGCTGAAGATGGCTCCATGGCCTCTGCCTCAGGCGCTAGAGTGGCTCTGGTCACAACAGAGCCACGCCCCAAATGAGCAGAGCATCGCCCCCTGGTGGGCATGCCGGGTGGATCCCGGTCGGGCACATGCGGGAGTCTATCTGACTGCCTCCCCATTTCCAACTTCAGAAAAATACAAAAAAATTCAAAAAAAAAAAAAAAAAAAAAAGAGAAAGGTTTCTCCGGGCAAGTAAATGTTACTGAGCGCGAGGTACAGAGGGTGACAGAGCTGGTGACTGCCCCACGTCATTAGCTATTGAGGAGCAAATTGAATGGTACATGATAGCGCTGCACACCTACCGAAATAAAGTAAAAAAATTAAAAAAATCCGACACTGAAAGCTGGCAAGGAGGCAGAGAAATTCGATCACTGACACATCACTAGTGAAAATGTAATACAACCCGGTCATGCTAGAAAAATGTTTGGAAGTTTCTGAGAAAAAAAAAAAAAAAAAAAAGTCTATGCATGCAAATACCATATAACCTGGCATTTATACCCCTGGAATGAAGGCTGACACTCACACGGGGGTCTCGGGGGTCTGGGCACACGTGTCAGTAGCAGCTGTGCTCACCAGGGGGCCAAAACAGAAGAGTACAGATCCCCCTTGAAATCAGTCCATCCATGGCATGCGGGACCGGTCAGCCAGGTGGCAAAGGGCAACGTGTCGCTCCATGCCATCGAGTCAAATTCTGGAGAAATACGCTGGCTAAAAAGAGTTCATCCCAAAGGATGTCATGATTGGATTATTTATTTTGTTCGTGCCCCATTGTTGAAATAACAAAGTTACAGACACGGAAAACAGTTTGGTTGGTCGCTCGAGTTTAAGGCTAGGTGGGGAGGGCACATTGGGCAACATTAGGGACCCCTGTGCGGCGAGGGAAAGGCCGTGTCTTCACCATGTCACCGTCACTATCCTGGTTGCAATATTCTCGAACAAGTTTTTCAAGATATGACCTTTGAGGGCAACTGGGTGAGGACCCCGTGGGATCTCTGTGGATGACAGCCACACAGGAAATCTTAAAATGACCTCAAATACAGCCAATAGGTTTACTTTAAACAGCTCAGTCCTAAACATTGTTTTAAAAGAATTACACGATGAATTGAGAGTTTTGAAGTGGGGAAACAACCTGCTGAGAGCAGAAGCGATAGAAGTTACAAAGGAAATGGGTAACGAACCCTTCGCCAAGTGTTCAAAGCTGAACATGGGCAAAAACGGTCTAAGCCAGTGGTTCTCAACCTTTCTAATGCCGTGACCCCGCAATACAGTTCCTCATGTTGCGGTGACCCCAAACCAAAAAATAATTTTGATGGCTACTTCATAACTGTAATTTTGCTACAGTTATGATTCGGAATGTAAATACCTGATATGCATTATGTATTTTCCGATGGCTTTAGGCGACCCCGCTGGGGTCGCGACCCACAGGTTGAGAACTGCTGGTCTAAGCGAATTGGGATGCAACTTGGAAGTAAAGTGATGAGATACTGTTTTCGTGAACCAATTTTCAAAACTTAATCAATGTTTCCAGGAGTTCTGTAATGCAAGCCTGCTAATGCATTCTGGTGATAAACGTTATTCCTTTTCATGTGTCCACTGGAGTCTCAAGAAAATTCATAAACTTTAAAGGCAGTGATTACCAACGTGGGATCCTGTCCTTATAAAAATCATCTGAGCTAATTTCTGATTATAAAGATGGCCATTTGCCAATTGTTTTTGATTTCAATGTTTTCACGTGGTAAAATATCGGAAACAGCCAAGTATCAAACAGTTGCAGAAACTGTTGGATAAAACATGGTAACGGCCTGAGACATATTAATCTAGGCATAATACCTAGTTAAATAATCTTTAATGACATAAAAAATGATCATGATAAAAATCATCAGTGACATCATAATACGAAACCTTGCAGACGTATTATCCCCGGTCGATACATCAAAACTTAATGTATAACCCCGAGTGTTAGAATAATGAGTTAATATTTTTAGTCCTCAACAGTTTCCAAAGGCATATACCATTTCAGAATAATGAAGGGACTATAAATTATAGATAAGCTGGGGGGGAAAAAATGGAATTTATTACAAAGAAACGTCTTCCAGAAAAGTTTAAGAGTCTCCTGCCTTTTTTAATTTAACAAAATGGACATTTTGACACTTCAAACAAATTAGGAGGTTATTTGTTATAGAGCAACTGTACCCCCCAAAAGTGGGTGTGGTCTAAGACAAGCAGGTGGGCAGTCACATGGCTCTTAGCCTTCCTCAGGACCTGTGGGGTCTCTAGCCAAGTCAGATGGTTGTTAGTGATGAGAAAAGGCCTGACTCAGGGTACATAATTGATCTTTTATTATTATTATATTTATTATTTTATT
The DNA here is from genome assembly GCF_036850765.1 of Saccopteryx bilineata. NCBI lineage: Eukaryota > Metazoa > Chordata > Mammalia > Chiroptera > Emballonuridae > Saccopteryx > Saccopteryx bilineata. The sequence goes on from NC_089496.1 coordinate 60,732,469, forward strand.
ATTTATTATTTTAGAAAGAGGCAGGGGGAGACAGAGAGAAAGAGAGAGAAAAATATCAATTTGTTGTTCCACTTCTTCATGCATTCATTGGTTGATTCTTGTATACGCCCTGACGGGGGATCGAACCCGCAACCATGTGAGCAACCCAGCCAGGGCCAGAACTGGTCTTTCATAACAATTGCTGAGTCTTTGTCCAGCTCATTTTATATACATTTTCACCCAAGGCTCTGAAACTTGCTTCATCTTTCAGTGACGAGGAACCCTTCTCTCCCCCCCCCCCCCCCGCCTCTCTCTTTCTCTCTCTCTTTCTCTCTCCTTAAAAAAAATATCTGTGGAGTCAACAGCTAGCAAACGGATGCCACTTCTCTGCCTAGCAAAGCCTGCCTTGTAACGCAATCAACCCAGAGGGAAGGAAGCCCGGTTGAAATCCTAGTGCAGGGCCATCCCTGTGCTGCGGGGAAAGCTACAGAATCCACAGCAGAGTGAAAATATCTGTTGGAAAGTCAGAGAGCTTGTCGACCGTGACATTTCTGTGACCGGATCCCACACGGGCGACCCTTCTCCCTGCACGTTTCCTAGAGGTACACGTGTGTGCGCCCTCACCCTCCTCGGTGAGAAGCAATCGCTCTTCCCCATCCCCCACACCAGCGCTGCCTCTTCCTGCGTTCCTCACCACGCACACCCTCTCTCGGATGGTCTCTCTTGCTTCTCTTACTGCAACATGGGTTTGCGTTCATTACAGAAGTGGTATGTGTAACCCTGACCAGGATGCGGTACGCCTGGGACGAATACGAAGTAATATTGAATATAAACTAAGATCGGAAAACAGTATTTTAAGAGACTCAACATTAAAAGAAGAAGAAGAAGAAAACTGTCTGTCTGTGGTCTGTACTCAGCCTTCGGGTAACTAATATGAAGGCTCCAATTTAAATGAGGTGAGAGATGGACAGAAATAATTGATGAATTGATAATATATGGAGCATTTAATACTATACTTATCAGGCCCTGTATCTCCTATCTGTGCTTTTCTTCCTTCCTTCCTTCCTTCCTTCCTTCCTTCCTTCCTTCCTTCCTTCCTCCTTCCCTTCCTTCTTTCCTTCCCTTCCTTCTTTCTTCCTCCTTCCTTCTTCCTTTCTCCCTCCTTCCTTCCTCCCTCCTTCCTTCCTCCCTTCCTCCTTCCTTCCTTCCTTCTTCCCTTCCTTCTTCCCTTCCTTCCTTCCTTCCTTCTTTCCTTCCTTCTTTCCTTCCTTCCTTCCTTCCTTCCTTCCTCTTCCCTCCCTCCCTCTATTCCTTTCTTTCTTCCTCCTTCCTTTCTTTCTTATTTACTCCCTCCTTCCCTTCCTTCCCCTCTCCTTCCTTCTCTTCCTCCCTTCCTTTCTCCCTTCCTTCCTCCTTTCTTCCTTCCTTTTTTTGGTGATATTTTCTCTCCAAGTTATTTTCCAGAGTCAAAATCAACTGCCTGTTAGTTCGTTTTGTTCATTAGTTTCCACCTACAAGTGAGATCACAGGATGCTTGTCTTTCTCTGCCTGCCTTATCTCACTTAGCCTAATAATCTCCAGGTCCAGACCATCCACGCTGTCACAGAAGGTAAGATTTCCTTTTTTTGTGTGTGTGGCTGAGTAGTATTCCATTGTATAAATGGACCACAGTTGTTTTTTTTTATCCACTCATCTACTAATGGGCACTTGGGCTGCTTCCAGATCTGGTTATGGTGAATAATGTCACAGTGAATATGGGGGTGTGTATATATATATTCCACAGAAAGAGCAGGCAGCAGTCAGGGGACTAGGGGGCTGGGTGAGGGAGGTGGAGGGGTAAACACACTATACAGGGTACAGAGATGTGTTGTAGAATTGGGCGCCTGAAACCTGTATAACTCTGTTACCCCATGCCACCCCATTAAATTTAAAATAAATAAACAAACAAACTGCCCTCTTTCTTAGAAATGTCCCCTCTTCTCCTGTGCAGACCTGGCCGTTCTGTTCCTGTAACAGCCGAGAGAGACCTGCATTTTCTGTCTGGGGAAAGCGTGGATAAACCTGCGTGGCCTACAGTGAGCAGTGAGGTGACCATGCCATGCACGGAGCGACGTAATCGTTTACGAGATTGCACCTTGAGGCGGCCCCAGGAAGCCCTGTCATGTTTTTGAACCTGAGTTCGCTTCCTGCCAACAGGTTTTCTCTGTGTGGCCAGGGTGAATGTTTCAAGGTGATGCATGTCCATCCCTGACCAACAACACTGACCGGGACCTCCGCATGCCCATCCCTGACCAACAACACTGACCGGGACCTCCGCATGTCCATCCCTGACCAACAACACTGACCGGGACCTCCGCATGTCCATCCCTGACCAACAACACTGACCGGGACCTCCGCGTGCCCATCCCTGACCAACAACACTGACCGGGACCTCCGCGTGTCCATCCCTGACCAACAACACTGACCGGGACCTCCGCGTGCCCATCCCTGACCAACAACACTGACAGGGACCTCCGCGTGCCCATCCCTGACCAACAACACTGACCGGGACCTCCGCGTGTCCATCCCTGACCAACAACACTGACCGGGACCTCCGCATGTCCATCCCTGACCAACAACACTGACCGGGACCTCCGCGTGTCCATCCCTGACCAACAACACTGACAGGGACCTCCGCGTGCCCATCCCTGACCAACAACACTGACCGGGACCTCCGCGTGCCCATCCCTGACCAACAACACTGACCGGGACCTCCGCGTGCCCATCCCTGACCAACAACACTGACCGGGACCTCCGCATGTCCATCCCTGACCAACAACACTGACCGGGACCTCCGCGTGTCCATCCCTGACCAACAACACTGACAGGGACCTCCGCGTGCCCATCCCTGACCAACAACACTGACCGGGACCTCCGCGTGTCCATCCCTGACCAACAACACTGACCGGGACCTCCGCGTGTCCATCCCTGACCAACAACACTGACCGGGACCTCCGCGTGCCCATCCCTGACCAACAACACTGACCGGGACCTCCGCGTGTCCATCCCTGACCAACAACACTGACCGGGACCTCCGCGTGTCCATCCCTGACCAACAACACTGACCGGGACCTCCGCGTGTCCATCCCTGACCAACAACACTGACCGGGACCTCCGCATGTCCATCCCTGACCAACAACACTGACCGGGACCTCCGCGTGTCCATCCCTGACCAACAACACTGACCGGGACCTCCGCGTGCCCATCCCTGACCAACAACAGTGACCGGGACCTCCGCGTGCCCATCCCTGACCAACAACACTGACCGGGACCTCCGCGTGTCCATCCCTGACCAACAACACTGACCGGGACCTCCGCATGCCCATCCCTGACCAACAACACTGACCGGGACCTCCGCATGTCCATCCCTGACCAACAACACTGACCGGGACCTCCGCGTGCCCATCCCTGACCAACAACACTGACCGGGACCTCCGCATGCCCATCCCTGACCAACAACACTGACCGGGACCTCCGCATGTCCATCCCTGACCAACAACACTGACCGGGACCTCCGCGTGCCCATCCCTGACCAACAACACTGACCGGGACCTCCGCATGTCCATCCCTGACCAACAACACTGACCGGGACCTCCGCGTGCCCATCCCTGACCAACAACACTGACCGGGACCTCCGCATGTCCATCCCTGACCAACAACACTGACCGGGACCTCCGCGTGCCCATCCCTGACCAACAACACTGACCGGGACCTCCGCGTGCCCATCCCTGACCAACAACACTGACCGGGACCTCCGCATGCCCATCCCTGACCAACAACACTGACCGGGACCTCCGCGTGTCCATCCCTGACCAACAACACTGACCGGGACCTCCGCATGTCCATCCCTGACCAACAACACTGACAGGGACCTCCGCGTGCCCATCCCTGACCAACAACAGTGACCGGGACCTCCGCGTGTCCATCCCTGACCAACAACACTGACCGGGACCTCCGCGTGCCCATCCCTGACCAACAACACTGACCGGGACCTCCGCGTGCCCATCCCTGACCAACAACACTGACCGGGACCTCCGCATGCCCATCCCTGACCAACAACACTGACCGGGACCTCCGCGTGTCCATCCCTGACCAACAACACTGACCGGGACCTCCGCATGTCCATCCCTGACCAACAACACTGACAGGGACCTCCGCGTGCCCATCCCTGACCAACAACAGTGACCGGGACCTCCGCGTGTCCATCCCTGACCAACAACACTGACCGGGACCTCCGCGTGCCCATCCCTGACCAACAACACTGACCGGGACCTCCGCGTGTCCATCCCTGACCAACAACACTGACAGGGACCTCTGCGTGTCCATCCCTGACCAACAACACTGACCGGGACCTCCGCGTGTCCATCCCTGACCAACAACACTGACCGGGACCTCCGCGTGTCCATCCCTGACCAACAACACTGACCGGGACCTCCTTCTTCCTTCCGTTTGGTCTCTGCATACCGGTCTCGTTTCAACCCCTCGTTATCTTTCCCCTAAAGTTGATTCTTCCTAAACACAACAGTATCCACTGTTCCCTGAGCATACCTTGCTCTGAGAACAGGGCTCTTGGCTCAGTGCACCGTTGGTCCAGCTGTTGCCAAGTTCCGGGCCACCCTGGTTTCCGTGCGGCGGCCACCGCCCCCACACCCACGCACACAGACACTGCTTCCTTCTTCCCTTCCCCTTTTCGTTCTGAACCTGGACAGACTAAGGGGTCTTGGCCAACTGGTCAGCCCACTGCTTGGCTTCTCCACATTCAGCTATTTTAGGCTTTGATGCTGGAAATTCAATTCTCACCGACACCAGGGTTCTGCAGGACTGGGGTGCCCCCTACTGCCATCCAGAGCTGTAATCACCCTTCTTCACGTCACTCAAAAAAAAAAAAAAAGAAAGAAAGAAAAAACGCTGATGGAACAAACCCACGGGAATTCACCCGGTAGGCTGGTATTTCTCAGGAGAAACACTGACTGTCCTATTAGAACACAATTACTGAAAGGGTAGTGAATGTTTTCTAAACTGTGAGCTTCTATACAGTTGTATTGTGTCTCTGACCCCTCCGGCCCATCTGACCGGGGACTCTGTTAGACCTTTATAAACAGTAAAAGGAGAGACTGGGTCACTATCTAATCGCAGGGAGAAGAGAAGCATTTAAACCATCATGCTGTTCAAATACCTTTTTTTTAAAAAAAAAAAATCAGATTGTACTTATGATAATTTCCAAATGTTCAATAACAGGCATGAAAATGAAACAGAGAAACAATTTACCAAAAAACCATGGACTTTTCCAAAATAATTCATAAAAAAAACCCATAAATTCACTTCCAGTCGATGTGCCATTCATTGCCGGTCAACAATACCTTCATCCAGTATTAGTGTTAAGAACAAATGCCCATGACTCGGTCATCTGAAAGCATCCCTTGGTTTATCCACTTTCTTCCCCCCTCCCCGATTTTTCTTTTGCGCAAATGACGGGATGACGTTGACCGTCAGTGAAGGTCTGAAGTCACCATGTGGCTGAGCTCAGCACGGTTGTGACTCCTCGGGCTGCTCAATGCTGAGAGAGGCTCAGTGTCCTCTGGTGTCACTCAGCTCGGAATTCTAACGCTCAACAGGTTGATTCCACAAGGCACAGGAAGTCGAGGCTGGTGGTTTTTTTAACAGCTGAGCTGTCAGGCTAACTCTATCTTTAGGGATCCACCATTTACGATGTGAGGAAAATGAAGGTGGGCACGCGTTTGAAGTTTCCATTTGTGAGTCAGCGTGCCTTTCAGGACAGCCTCCTCTCAAGTGAAATAAGCCATTTGAGGAATCCAATGAACTGTGTGAACTGAGGGATGGAATTGAGACAGAGGAGGGATCACAGGGACCAGAGGAAAAGAGGACAGAGGGAAAGGGGATGATAGGATGGGATAAACCTGAAGGGAAGGGGGGAGGGCGTTATGGGGAGGGGAGCAAGGGAGATGTTGAGGGGAATAGGGGGGAGGGGGGATGCATTCGGGGCGACACTAGAATCTATGTAAACACAATAAATTAAAATCAATAAAAAAAGAGAATAGCCTCCTCTCTAGTTTAGAGACGAAACATTCCATGTCTAACACCGGATAACCACCAGACTCAGAGGGACGGAACACCGTGGCCCAGGGTTACTTTCAGAGCCACACCCCTGCACCGTGGCAACATGGAGAGATCCTGTCCTGTCCCGGGAAGGTCGTCACAATTTCTCCACCTGCCAAAGCCCCCAGCGGGTGGCCAACACGTGCGATGCCTGGCGTGGGACACAGCTGAAGACCAGAGCGGCTCCCACAGGGTCGATTCTTTCTAAAGGAGAGTTAAAACGGTGCCTCTTCTCACAACGGTTTCTGTGAACACGGTGGGTCTCCGAAGATGGAGGATAATATGTATCAATAGTATAAATCTTGACCATTCCCCACCCCACCCCCTGCCCCAGGCTTCCTTTCCACTCATCTTACGCACGACTACTAGGAGGGGGACCCCGTTTCAGTGCTGTGCTCACCTCTCAGGACCTGCCCCCCTGAGCCAGACAGACACAGCCCCCCCCCCCCGAGACAACCCTGCATGTGCACGGGCCCCAGAGGCGGGCGGGCTCTCCGCTCTGCGGGCCCCCCCCACCCCACCCCACCCCCATTGGCTGTGGAGACGTGGCTTCTTCCCAGGAAACGGACCTTTAGAAAACCTCTAAAGGTCTGTGGCAATGCGGTGAGGGTTGAATTCTAACGCCATCCGGTTTGATGCTGGGTTTCCCTCCCGTTGTGATGAATTATAGATAAAACGGAGCCCGGACAGCAGGTGTCTCTCCAAAGAGAAGACGAGATGCGTGTGGAGGGGCAGGTGTTGAGGATGGAGGATGGATCAGGCGAGGTTAGGGAGGGGCTGGGCTTGGCCCGAGCAGCGGGAAGCCGTCGGCTGCTACTGCTGACCCCCCCTTCCCATCTCTGTTCTTAAAAGGGGGACCGGTGGTTATTAAAGGGGGAACCAAGCCTGACCAGGTGGTGGTGCAGTGGGTAGAGCGTTGGACTGGGATGTGGAAGACCCAGGTTCGAGACCCTGAGGTCACCAGCTTGAGCGTGGGCTCATCTGGTTTGAGCAAAAAGCTTACCAGCTTGGACCCAAGGTCGCTGGCTCAAGCAAGGGGTTATTCCATCTGCTGAAGGCCCCCGGTCAAGGCACATATGAGAGAGCAATCAATGAACAACTAAGGTGTTGTAATGCGCAACGAAAAACTAATGATTGATGCTTCTCATCTCTCTCCGTTCCTGTCTGTCTGTCCCTGTCTATCTCTGCCTCTGTAAAAAAAAAAAAAAATTAAATTAAAAAAAAATCCCACTGTTGCCACTCAGTAGGAAATAAAAAAAGGGGGGAGGACCAACACACTCCTGAAGTCCCTTAAGCAATGTCTTCAAGGAGGACCCCACTTTGGGGAGTCAGGGGTCCCAGTTCCACACCAGCCCACCTACCCCCACCTCCAGGGTCCCAGAGCCAAGAAGACAACTCCCCATAACTTCCGGCTGTAAGAACCAGTGGAGAGGATTACGCGGACTCACTCGCTCTGAGCTCCCCGCTGGGTAGCTGCTCAGAAGGCGCTAGGGACCTGTGGGGAGGAACGGAATCAGCTGGCTTCCAGGATGAAGGCTGGTGGGGGGGCAGCTTTCTCTGCCATCTTGTTCCTTTGCTGAGCCTCCCTCTACCCCAATTGTGGGGGGGGGGATTGTGCAAGAGTGTCCCTCAAGCTCCCCTCCTTGGTGATGCCTTGAGACCCCACCAACTTGTGGGCCCAGCCAGCCGCATCCAGTGGCTTTTTCGCTAACCACGGCCTGTCTTGGCTCATACCAGGAACTTCCCCAAGTTCTCTCAAAGGTTCACAAACCCCAAACAAGCAACACCTGGTCTCAGAGAGCCCCGTACCTCTTGCTAGGTGGCCCGGGTCTGGCCCGAGTGGCAGCCAGCCTCAGTTCACAGCTTGGCCTCTCCGGGTACCTCCAAGCCCAGCACGGATGACAACTATCTGTACGTCACTTCACCAGGTGGCCCCAGGCCAGGAATAGGCAGCAGCTGACCTGAGTCTGCATGAAAACCCCTCCCAGGAGGCCCCGCATCCAACACCCCCCCCCCCCCCCCCGTGACCACATCAGAGCCCCGCCCAACCACCTCCACCAATGACATATTTAAAGGGCAGACTCACCAGGCACCAGAGCCTCTCTGAAGTGACTCCTGCTCCATGGGGTCACCCTTCAACAACAGCTCCTCCCCTACAGTCAAGACCAGTCTGGACAGCCAATCAGCCTGAGGGTCAGTCCCTGGCATCGCTGTGCCAACAGCGATCAAGGCTCAGCCATAATAGGAGGGCACACACAACCCACCCAGCTCACGTGACCGGGGAGACTACCCCACTGGGCCCCACAGGACACCGGCTGCTAAGACTTTACCAAATGCGTAGAAACGGACAAAAGGAGGCTGGCAAAATGAGCAGACGGGGAAATGTGCCCACGATGCGAGAACCAAACCAAACTCCAGAAAAAGAACGAAACGTCATGGAGAGATACATTCTACCAGACGCAGAGCTCGAAACCCTGGTCACAAGAATGCTCAGTGAAGAAGAGATCGATTCTGCAGGTCAGAGGGGACCTAGCGCCCAAATATTTGGTGTTGGAAAGCAAGGACTTACAACCAAGATTACCCTACCCAGCAAGGCTATTATTTAGAATTGAAGGGCAGAGAAAGAGCTTCCCAGATAAGAAAAAAGCTATTACAAGAAATATTAAAGATCTTCTTTGAAGAAGAAAAAAAAAAAAGAAGAAGAAGAAAAATAAATGGGTAATAAAACAACAATAACAACATACCTATCCATAATCACTTTAAATGTAAATGGATCAAATGCTCCAATCACAAGATGGGGTGGGTGAATGAATTAAAAAACAAACAAGCAAACAAGCAAAAAACCCCAAATCCTGACGCAGGTGACCTACAAGAAATCCACTTCAGATTGAAAGACACGCAGGGCTCAAAGTAAAGGGATGGAAAAAGATATTTTATGCAAATGGAAATGGAAGAAGAGAGAGGAAAAAAAAGCTAGAGTAGCAATATTTATACCAGACAAAAGAGACTTTCAAACAAAGGCTATCACAGGAGCCAAAGAAGAACCCAGCCATTGTAGTTCTAGTTTAGAACACATTTATTCATTAATTTACAAGGACACATAGGCACCCTGGCGTTCACCGCAGCGTCATTTACAATCACCAAGATAAAGACGCAACAACCTAAGTGCCCATCAGTAGATGAACAGATTAAAAAAAAAAAAAAAGGTGCTACTTACACGCAATGGAATATTACTCAGCCATAAAAAAGAAATGAATGACATCTTGCCATTTGGGGAATGACATCTTGCCAGATGGACCTATTACGCTGAGTGCAATAAGTCAGACAGAGAAAAACAGAGATCCTATGATTTCAGTTATATGTGGACTCTAAAATAAATAAATAAATAAATGAAACAGACACAAACTCATAGATACAGAGAGCATTTTGATGGTTGCCAGAGGGGCAGGGGATGGGGAGGGTGGGTGGAAACGGTGACGGGATAAAGAAGCACAAATCGGTAGTGACAGGAAAGGGGGGGGGATGTAAAGTACAGCACAGGGAATAGAGTCAGTCCTAATGTAACAATCAGGTATGGCGTCGAGTGGGTAGCAGACTTCTCAGGGTGTGCACCTCTTTTTTTTTTTTCATTTTTCTGAAGCTGGAAACAGGGAGAGACAGTCAGACAGACTCCCGCATGCGCCCAACCGGGATCCACCCGGCACGCCCACCAGGGGCAATGCTCTGCCCATCCTGGGCGTCGCCATGTTGCAACCAGAGCCACTCTAGCGCCTGAGGCAGAGGCCACAGAGCCATCCCCAGCACCCGGGCCATCTTTGCTCCAATGGAGCCTTGGCTGCGGGAGGGGAAGAGAGAGACAGAGAGGAAGGCGCGGCGGAGGGGTGGAGAAGCAAATGGGCGCATCTCCTGTGTGCCCTGGCTGGGAATTGAACCTGGGTCCTCCGCACGCTAGGCCGACGCTCTATCGCTGAGTCAACCGGCCGGGTCCAGGGTGCGCACCTCTTAAGTTACGTAAATATTGGATCACTATGTGGAACACCTGAGAGTCACAGAATCTTGTGTGCCAACCGTCACTGAAATTTTTAAAAATTATTTTTTAAAAATAGAAACCCATCTTCCATTAATAAAGCCACTCAATAAGACAGCTGTTCTTCAAGAAAGAAAAGGAAAGTTCCGCAGGAATACGGCCTATCCCAAAGCAGGCCAAGCCGGGGCCCCTGCGCCCTCCCCACTGCGCCCCTGCGCTCCTGCGCCCTCCGCCCAGCTGGGCACGGCACGTTTGGTGAGAGTCTGGCGGCCTCTGGCGGGCGCCGCCGCCACCACAGAGGAGCGTTCGCCGAGCCGAGGGCGGCATGTGGCGCCCTGGAGAGGTGAGAGCGAGCGCGAGTGCGCCAAGCGCGGGGGATCTGCAGGGGGCAGCGCGCGGCCCCGGGCGCGGCGCACGGCGGAGCCGCAGGGCGGCGACAGGAGCGTGGGGCGCCGGACTGGGTCGGCCGGGAGCGCTGGGCAAGTTCGCGCTGGCAGCATGGGGCGGTGACGCCGCACCGGCCTTGCGCACCTGCCAGGCGGGCGACAGCGAACGGCGGAGGAGGAGGATGCACCGTAGCCGACGGCTCGCCTCCCGGGGCCGGCGCGCAGGGTAACCCCCGGTGCGCAGTGTAAGCCGGACAGCGGGGTAAGGAGACGCAGGCGAGCGGAGAAAAGGACGGGCGGTCCCGGTTCGACCCGCAGCACCCCTGTCCTCGGAGCTGCGGGGTCCGGGAGGGGACCTGGAAAGCAGGCGGGGCGCCGCGAGCGGCCGGGAGTGCAAACTTTCCCCCGGCGGCTGCGGGAGCATAGCCAGCGCGAGAGGGCAGGGGCGTTCTGGGCGGCGCAGCCCTGCCAGATGGGGCACCGGAGCGCAGCACCCACCACGCGCACAGCCAGGGATCAGGGTGTGGGGACCCCCCACCGCTGCGGTCACTGGAATCGGAGGGCGGAAGAGCACACCTGGAGGGCCCCGCCAGCCCCGGGGCTCTGAGGCGCGCGGGGTCACGGCGCCGCCGGCGGGGTGGGCACGGGCTGCTTGCTGGAGGCCGGGGGACTTGGAGCAGCCGCTGGACCGCGCGCCCCTCGCCGAGGAAAAAGGCGTTGCCCCGCGTAGCGCTCGATTTGGACCCAGGGCCGGAGCGGCGAGGTGTACGAGGGCCAGAGCGAGCCGGGGAGGGCTTGCGGGCGGGAGACGCGGGGCGCGCCGCTGCGGACCCGGCGGGAGGCCGACCCGGAGGTGCTGCTGGAGCCGGGGTGGCCGAGGCTGCGGCTACGCAGCGCCGCCCCCGTTTTCTCCTCAAGTCCGCAAGCCCCTGAGGTGGTCCTGGGGACTGTGAGAGCGCAGCCTTTTGGGGGGGGGGAGACTGGGGGGTTGAGGGGTCGCCAGAGGCGCTGCCCGTGGTTTCCGCCGCATGCAGCGCCGCGTGCTGGCCGCGGGGACTCGAGCCCGGGTCAGGCGACAAGCCCCGGGACGACTCCCAGGAGACCTCCCGCATGGCACCGTGGCACCCTGGCTGTCTGGACCTTGGGGCCTTCTTCTCTCCTGAGGTCGAAGTACCTGTTGTGTGCTTCCCAATTCTGGTGTCGGCCTGGGGCGTGGGGCTGGAGGGTCTTCTCAGGAAAACGTTCCCTTTGAGCACGAGGTGCTCCTGCGTCGCGTGCACCCCTTGGCGATATGCGCATGTTGAGAACCGGGTGCCTTCTCTCAGCTGAGTTACAGAGCCGAGGGACTGTGCCGGCCTGGATCTTGGGTGCATTCGTTGCATTGGGGTTCAGCACAGACCCGGGAGACTTCCCCAGACGCCGTGATACCATGAAGTTATTTAGTCGTGGGGACTGGATGTCGAGAGAGGGGCAGGCCTCCCTGTAAGCAGTTCTGTTACCGTGATTTCGTAGACTTTCTTTCTTAGATGTGGTTTATTTCCCCCCCCCCCCTCCCTTCCTCTTTCAGCACCTTGAAGAACAAGGAGTAGCCAGCTGGCTTTGAACACGTGGCAAACATCAGAAAGGTAACCTTATTCCACTTGTAGATCTGACTGCAAAATAAACCCCCCAAAACAAACAGAAAAAAACAAACAAAATAGAACATCAAGCATTGATTCTAGTAAGAGGACTGAGGGAAGTCATTTGATCACACCATATAAACTAAAACAAAGTATCTGAGACATGGGAAACATAAATTAGGAGAATGATTCTGCACTCTGAGTGGAAAATTAAACCAGCGTGCAATTTCTTTGCATTGCCCAAGTCACTGTCCGGGGAACCCCAGCGGGACGCCCGCTGCAGAGCCATGCCCGAGGACAGCCAGGGTCCTTGCTGTGTCCCCTCTGTGTGCTGGCCGCATGAATTAATTCCAGAACTGTGGCAGGAAAACGTTCGTGTTGACTTGCATTTTTCCCCCCCTCTCTGTGTACCTTTCAGCTTGGAGATCGAGGTGGAGACGGGAACCAATTTTTTTTTTTTTTCCTCCGTAACTCATCTGCCTTCAGCTGGTATTCCACTTCTTGGGAATGGACGATGGAATGTTCCCTCACTTTATCATGATCAAAAACCTCCTCCTCTTCTGTATTTCCATGAGCTTAGCCAGTCGCTTCGGGTAAGTGACCCTCTCTGGTGCTTTCATTGGATGGTTCTTTCCGGGGCACCGCCTGCCTTTCAGAAACTTTTCCTTAGTGGTCCTGCGCTCTGCTGGTTGTGGTAAATAAATTAAAAACAAGCCTTTGCCCTGCCCCATGCTTCCGTCCTGAGCAAGGCTGTCCCTAGAGATGGGGAGAAGAGGGCACAGGTGATGTTTTGAAGCGGAAACGAGGTGGTTTAGGAGTTGTATGAGTTTCCTCTTACCCAGGTTAAAAGGAGACTCCGGCGTCCACGTGCGTAAAGGACACTTGATGCTTCTTGTCTTTATGTTTTGGTGACCCCCCCACACACCCTCCCTGGGCTTCCATTTGACAAAAGAATCTGCCCCTAAGGCCAAGCCCACGTTATGTGGCAATGACAAGGTGTAGAGATCATGGAACAGGGGTGCATTGCCTTGAACTGCAGCCGTGTGAAGGTAGGAAGTCCGTAACGTGACTGACAGTGTGCAGCACACATCCGGGCGTCTGGCCTCACGGATTCCTTTAAGTTCTTTCATCTTGGCTCTTGGTATCGGAGTTCCGATTTGAGTCTGTTTCTGTCTGACTAGTGATCATTGGCGATCCGGATACATGTCCTTACCAGGGGCTGAGAGTCCTCCTGTCCTCTTGGCTCCCCCAAAATGGTTCTGGCCAATCAACAGGGTGGCAACTTTGAAGTGGATGGAGTGTAAGTTAAAAAGGACATTCCGGGGCGAATCTGCCAAGCACGCTTTCTGTTAACGCGCGGACCCAGTTCAGTGAGCGTGGGTAAATCACGAGGGGCCTCACGAATACTGCCATGGTGCAGCACCCCGTAGAGACACCGGCCCTCCGGCCAGCGAGGAGGGTTCCTCCGGGTTCGTGACCTCCTCTGTCTGTCCTCTGGATGTTTTCTGCTCTTCTGACCTTCCCAGGAGAGAGGCTGTGGTGGTACCCAGGTGCTGTGTCTGGCACTGAGATTGTGACTTGCAGGATGAAGCCTCTCGAACCCTTCCGAACGTCCCTGTGGGACATTGATCAGTTGTTACTTTTTGCCTTGCTGTTGGTCCTGAACGGGCACCTCTCCGTCTGTGACTTTGGTTCCTTCTCTGTTGAGTGACAGTTGTCATTTCCTGGGTCCCTTCCGGCTATAAATCCTAGACACCACAATGTCCCCAGTGTTCCTCCGAATGAACAATGTGTGTAGAGCTGGGATAGGCTCTCCAAGTTAATCCACGAGGCAGTTCGCTTGTTTCCTGATACAATGTCTACATTTAGCAACATTTCAGGAGTGAGGAATCTACTAAGGTTAGGACCCTGGGTTTTCTTTTAATTTAAGATTTGGCCAAATATATTATGGCGAGGTCTGCATTCTTCTTACAGTGGTGAAGTTCTCAGTTTCCGGAGCGGACGCAAGTCTGGAATAGGAAGTCATGTGCCTGTGGGACTTGTCATTAATTAGAAGCCACGATCTTTCATTTGTTATTTAGTACGGTTGTCTTTCTAAGGCTATCTTCAAAATGGAGAGGTGACTGTTTAATTTTTGGAAGCTGACACCGAACAATGGTACCGTGGCTCTTCAGTGTCCCTAGAGGATAGGCTCTTGGGGGGTGTTTTAGATCCTAGAAGGTCAGTACAGTAATCCTCCCTAGAACAATGTCCACTAACTGCAAATAAAACAAAACAAAACAAACAAACAAAAAAACCAAAACAAGGTATAGACACAGAATCATGGGGTAAAAAAAGGTAAGTATCTTTCATTCCATCACCCCAAAACATTCTCTCCTTCATATTTTGGGGGTGTTTTCCTTCTCTTGTTTCTATGCTTATTTTTATGCCTTTGGGATCATACCTCTCTTTCAATTCTGTACTGCGCTGGCTTTTTTTTTTTTCATGCCTCGTGCTCTGTTATTACAAACTCTTTAAAACATAGGATTTAAAAACGGATGGCTGTTCTTAAAGGGCACGAACGCTTACTCATCAGCTACATCCCTAATTCGGGATGTTGACACGGTTTCCCGTGGGGCTGTTGGGAGACACATTCCTACAGCGAACGTCTCCGGCTGACGACCCCTTTTCAGCATCGGAGATCATTTCTGTTCGAAGATACTCCTTTTGGTGGGATTTCACGTCACATCCTCGGAGCGTCTTTGACTCTTGATCCCGTGGGCTCCAGTTTCTAATGCAGAGGGGGGTGTCTCGCCGAGCAGGAAGGGGGGAGGTTTCACACACCTGGCCAGCAGGGGTGCTTCTCCAAGAGCTGCCAAAGATGTGCTGTGGGTCCAGGGGCAACAGTTCCCTGTTTGGTTTCTTGTTCTGAGACGAGGCTTGCTTATCACGCTAAAGGTACTGCAGAAACGTTTGTTGTTCAACTGCCAAGAAAGTTTGACAAGTACTCTTGTTGAACTGAAAATCTTGGCACAGTAATAGCCAGGGTGATATGTAGCCCTATTGTTTAATCTGTTGGTTTTAGGCTCTGTCCCAGGAGGGACTTTTATGAGCTAAGCATCCTTAGCCCCCCGTTCTTCCAGCTAGGGAAGGTGACAGGGCTGGGTAGCTAACTGGGGAAGGTCCCCAAGCCAGACGACAGGTGGAGGATGAGGGAGGGTCACAGGCAACCCAGCCGGGAGCAGAAGAGAGCCACGTGCCAGCTTCCGCGCACATACGAGGTGACAGGCCGTGTGCCTGTGTGTGACCCATGTGTGGGTTTGGCGATCGTGACACGGATCCGCGTGGTGCGCGGACTCTCTTTGGGCGATTATATAACGTTAATTAATGAGAGGCTGCTTTGAAAATAAGTGAGCGTTAGTTCTTCTCCCGCCGAGCTTTTTCTAAATTTGATCAGAGTTGCCGCTAGCTCGTTTTCAGTGTCTTTTCTCAGCCTTCCGTTGGTTTTGAATTATGTAACAGATCGTGAGTCAGGGGTAGACGGAACAGGGGTCTCACGTGGCAATTCAGCCTGCTTGTGATGTCCCGTTTGGAGACACGGTTTCGTTTGAGGCAACTCTTAATTATTTCAAAGAGCCCAGTAAGCAAAACTACACGGTCTAGAAAAACCAGCCCTTCGAATCAAGGTAATGCCCAGCTACATAATATCACATTTAGATGAGAATCCATTTTTGGGAGGGGGGGGATCACACTCTATCTGACTCAACTGGCCAGTGACACCTGTGAGATGAATTTGAGGATTGTCGAGGTAAAAGTCTGATTTCATTTACTGAATTGCCTTAAATGTAGTTTAGAGGTTTTATTGGAAAAAGGAAAAATATATGAGTGTTGCCCTCTCCGGACACTACAAGTCAAACAGACTCTGGGAAACAGAACTCTTGTTTTGTTTTTATGCTTTTTACAATGAAGTTGATCAGGATGACATTTGTTGAAAGGATTATACAGGTTTCCAGTGTCCATTTTGATGCTACATGATTCTATAGATTGCATTGTGTGGCCACCACCCCAAGTCAAATCATCTTCTGTCACCACAGAGTTGACGCTTTTTTACCCTTCGCTACCCCTAACCTCTTTCCTCCTGGGAACCACCAGATGGTTGTCCACCTCCCTGAGCCTTTGTGGGTTTGTTCGTTTTGCTGGCTTATTTGTTGCTCTCAGTTCCATGCCCCACAGGAGCGAAACCTTATGTTGTAGAAGGGACGTAGGCACACGGTCCGCACACGTCTGCCCGCCCGGACCTTTGGCTCATGGGGAGCATTGCTTCATCTGTGTTCTCAGGACGGCACTCTTTCAACCAGAGCAGAAAGCACACACTCCCTCTCTAACACACTCCAGTTCTCACAGTGTCTTTCCCAAAGACAAGTCCTCGCCTGTGAACCCCCAAGATGGCCAGGCCTTCCTGGCTCTGTGGCTACAGGTTCACAAGGCCCAGAACACCTGGTCGCGGCACTAATGCTAAAACAGCACGCGGAAGTGTCACCAAAGCAGTTAGGGCAGCGGTTCTCAACCTGTGGGTCGCGACCATCGGAAAATACATAATGCGTATCAGGTATTTACATTCCGAATCATAACTGTAGCAAAATTATAGTTAGGAAGTAGCCACCAAAATTATTTTTTGGTTTGGGGTCACTGCAACATGAGGAACTGTATTGCGGGGTCACGGCATTAGAAAGGTTGAGAACCACTGTTTTAAAGGCACCCAGAGAAAATATTTCCATATGACACGCTTTTATAAAAGAAACTTTTGGCACGATTGTCATTCCAGCAGGCTGTAAGCTAAGCAGAGCTTGGGATATGAGGCCAGTTCCGACCCAGCCGACCCGGGAGGCAATCAGCACCAGCATGAGTCACTGGCTCGGTTCGAGAGGAGAAGGAGAGTGTGGGCTCTTGGGTTTTTCCGTTGACATAATGGGCCTATGTTAATTTGTGCCAGATTCCAGAGGAGAATTCTCAGAGCCAGACGTGACCAGAAGACTGAGCCTAGAACTCTCGTGGCAGGACAGTGATCACCTGTGGTGACAGGGGTCCGTCTCCTTCATTTACAGAACGCATTTTCAAAACAGAAAAAAAAAAAAAAGTACGATTTCCTTTTCACCAGCCCCGCCCTGTGTGGACGGAAAAGGTTCAGGGTTAGAGCGTAGAGAAGTGTGCCCCAAGTGGGGTCGTCAGGAAGTGGCTGAGTCAGGGTCCAGTTTAGGCTGTTCATGGCAGGACCCTCTCCGGAATGTTCTGCTGGTTAAGGTACAGTGAAAACGGGGGGGGGGGGGGGAACGGGGCAAAACCTAGGTATTGGAAACAAAAGAGTGTCCTGATCTAACTCAAATAACTTCACACTAAAGAGGGTAGGTCTACCCTGGCCGGGTAGTTCAGCTGGTCAGAGCATCATCCCAATGTACCAAGGTTGTGGGTTCAATCCCCAGTCAGGGCACCTGCAAGAATCAACCAATGACTGCATGGCTAAGTAGAACCACAAATCGATGTCTCTCTCTCTTCTCTCTTTTTCTAAAAGTCAATTTAAAAAAAAAAATTAAGAAAAAGAAAGATGGTGGCCGACGACTGCCGGAATAAAATCAGACGTGCAATGTGGACTCGGCAAGACAGTGTCGTTGGGAAGGGTCCTGTGATGAGAGAAGGAGGCTGTGCTGTGAAATAGGCTTTTGTAGTTTGTGGGAAACTCTGTTTTTATCTGTTTATTTCACAGTGTATCCCAGAACCAAAAGACAAACCTAGTAACAGCTGCAACCCAGGTTTACTTTCCTTTCAGTCTTAAAAAATACGATAAAAATAGGGTATTCCCCCTACCGGCAATGCGGTGTCTGTTTCAGGCGCCCCAGCTGGTATTTGGGGACGGCACTGGGCATCGTGTCGACAGAGGGCAGCTGGAGTGCTCTGATCCCTGTTGCCACTTTGGCTGTCTGGCTCCCGAAGCCTTCCTTGAGCTGCCTGTGACTTGGTCTTCCAGTCTCAAGGCGGCGTTAATGGTAGATCCTACGTCCCAGCCTGATGCGAGGGAAGTATTGCTGAGTGCGCACCAGCTACCGAGTCAAGGACCGGGAGAGCAGGGCCCTAAGGACAGGCTAGCCACCCTGGGTGTGGTGACAGGGCCACAACCCAGGTTCCCTAGACCTGGGGGTGAGTGTGGCACTGGTGTCGGGAGGGGTCCCCAAGGTCATCGCCTAGAGGGCGGGCACAGCCAAGTCCATAACCATCATGTGCAGAGGAGTCTCCCCTGTCCCCATGTCACGTGGCACATTCAGTCACAGGCTTTGGGGCCTGGCGTGTGGACATCCTGGGGGACATGGCTATGACACCAGGGTTTATTGAGCCCTTGCTACATGGCCGGTGCCGAGATCAAGAGGCGGGCAGGGAAAAGCCTGCCCCAAGGAGGTGCATCCTGTTGTGCGTTAAACACGCGTCAGGTGGGCACCAACCTGAGGATCAGTCAGCCCTGCCCGGGCGGGTGTCTGCGGGAAGGGACCCTGTGGACAATGCGGTTCGTCACGATGGATCCGGTGAGAGGAGCAGTGAATGCACGGCTGCGCCTGGCGCAGTAGGGACCACGAGGAGGCCGGCGTGAGGGAAGTGGAGGTCGATTGGAGGCCTGACCAGAGGGGGGACAGTGGGGAAGGGGCAGCGGTCAGATCAGGAAGAGCCCTGTGGGCCGTGCTGGGTCGCAGCCGGAAGAGCAGCTGACCATTATTTTGTAGGTCACAAGATAAGGGCCAATGAGTGGTTCTAAGTGGAAGTGAAATACAACCCATTGCAGGGTGACAGTGACGTGAGAGAGACTTGGATGCTCACGCTGGCCGTTGAGTGGAGTGGGGACAATGACAGCATGTGGGTGGGCTGATATGAGCATGAATGAAAGTGAAAAGTCAGGTGGTGGTGCAGTGGATAGAGCATTGGCCCGCCCTGGGACAGTGAGGACCCAGGTTCAAAACCCCGAGGTCACTGGCTTGAGTGCAGGCTCATCTGGCTTGAGCGTGGGGTCGCTCGGTTGAACACGAGATCTAAGACATGACCCTCGCGGTCACTGGCTGGAGCCCAAGGTCACTGGCTGGAGCCCCAGGTCTCTGGCTTTAGCTCAAGGTTGCTGGTTTGAGCAAGGGGGTCACTGGCTCCGCTGTAGCCCCCTGGTTAAGACACATATGAGAAAGCAATCAATGAACAACTAAGGTACTGCAACTACGGGTTGATGCTTCTCATCTTTCTTCCTTCCTGTCCTTCCTGTCCACTTGCATAAAAAAGAAAAGAAAACGGGAGTCAAATCCATGTTGTCCGTCTCGAGGGGGGTCACCTCTTTAATGGAAGCTTGAGATTGACCTTCACTGTGGAGCCAGTGTCCACCGTGGCGGTTTTTTGTTTCTTCTCCATCTTTCTTTCTTTCTTTCTTTCTTTCTTTCTTTCTTTCTTTCTTTCTTTCTTTCTTTCTTTCTTTCTTTCTTTCTCTCTCTCTCTCTCTCTCTCTCTCTCTCTCCCTCCCTCCCTCCCTCCTCCCTCTCTCTCTCTCTCTCTCTCTCTCTCTCTCTTTCTTTCCTTCTTTCTTTTCTTTGAACGTGGTGAGCTAAAGAGGTGCGTGACGGAACATTTGAGGAAAACCGCACAAAATGGTGCCATTTCTGTAATGCGCTTAAAGCAACAAATGAGTAAACTGGAGAGACATTTCTCAGAAGTCATTCAATACCGGGCAAGGAAGGCAGAGAGTAATGCAATTTAGGAAGACGGATAAGCCGCCATTAAGACCCATCTAGCGCGATTCCCCGATGTCAGTTCACGTTCACACGGGGCTGACGTTGCCACAATCGACCTCATTTTCTGTAAGTAAAAAATAGTGGCTGTCAGCGTAGGCTGAGGGAACATCGTGGGGTAGAGGGCCGTTCCCGATTATCTCCGGAACCCGTGCTTGTGGCAGGACGGACTCGAAAGACTTCTCTTCCCCCCAGAAACGAAGGCATCGCTGTCGAACTGGTCCCCTTTTAAAATACTGTAACGAAGAGACATCATCGGGCATCACTCGGTAAAAAAACAAAACACCTTTCTTAGTTGGAATCTACAGCATGTGGTTACGGATGATGATACCGACTGGCCCGTAGGTAACATGATGTTGGAGTAAGATCCTTGCCGTTCCTCAAAAAGATGGTCTCAGGGTGGGTTAAAAATACAGCACGCTGCTCAGACTTCTTTCGGGGTGCCGTGTGGCTTCTACTGCGGGCGGACCCTTCCTTGGGAAGCGGCTGGTTTTGGAGACAGCTTCCCTGGGGAGTCCCTGTCAGGAGCGGTCAGACTCCCCCTCCCCCCCGAGTCAGACTCCTCCTGACGACCACCCATCCTGCCTCTGTGCCCGCTGCCTTCCCCTCCATCCCCGGACTCCGTGCCTCCGGTCTGGCCTCCGCCCAGGTCATCAACCATCACCCACAGGGTGCCAGAGGACCAGGAGGAAAGAAAATGCCCCTGGTGGAAGGTCTCCGAGGCTTCCGCCCCCTTCAGGACAGACCCTTGGAGCGTAGCACGGTGACAGGTGCCAAGTCCCTTACGCTGTGCCGTGTGCCATCTCTGCGGCGGCTCCCGTCCCTCTTGTCCCTGAAGCTCTTCTGCGCCCTCAGCAAAACACCACTGCGTTCTTTTTCGGGGCCCCTGCCCACAACACCCTTCCACACCCCCTTCTCTTTGGCTTGAGGCCTGGCCTTCACGCTTGAGGGCTCAGGTGGTCTCCAGAGAGAGCTCGCTTTGCCTGTGAGTTCCCTGGGTGTCCTGACAGTGGCCGAGATTCCTACATCTGCCACGTTCTGTGGAAAAATCACCTGTGAACGTGGCGCATTCCTTTACGACACAGTTGTGTCCTTGAGGTTTGGGGGTGCTGGGGATGCTGTTCAGACCCCCCAGTGGTTGCCTGGATCGTGGAGAGGGCCACGCCCTCCCTGCTCAACTTTTCCGTCTCTGCTGGAAGTGTGACAGTAGCTTCCTTCCATGGGCGACGCAGCCTCGCTGGTCCTTCCTGCATCCTTTGAGTCCGGACCTATTCTGAAATCTGCGTGGCCACCCCTTCGTTGCAGTCAATGGTCTGGGGTCGCTTGTTTTAGGGTTTGGTGGGGGGGTCCCTTGCTAAGGTCCGCGTAGAGGCTTAGTGATTTCTAGCAGAACACATTGCTGTAAGTTGAAACATGTTTTCTTTCTTTTATTTGTTTTATTGATTTTTAAGTGTTTTTTTTTATTGGTTGATTTTCTTTTTAGAGAGAGAGAAATGGGGGAGGGAAGCATCAACTTGTAGCTTTTCATGTGTGCCTTGACCGGGTGGGCAAGCTCGGGGTGTCAAACTGGCAACCTCAGTATTCCTGGTTGACGCTTTATCCACTGCATCACCACAGGTCAAGCAATTTATTATTATTATTATTATTGATTTTTAGAGAGTGAGGGAGGGGGAGGGAGAGAGAGAAACGTTGATTTGTTGTTCATTTGTGCACTCGTTGGTTGATTTTTGTACGCGCCCTGACCGGGGATGGAACCCACAGCCTTGGTGTGTGGGGATGACGCTCCAACCAGCCGAGCCACCCAGCCAGGGCGTGGATCACCTCTTCTGTTCGTGTCCTCTGCCCACAAATGTAACGCCTTTCCCGTCTGCACTGAGCAGTCAGCAAGCACCGTGGCCCTCCTGTTCTCGGCGTGAGGTGTGACAGCAAAACCGAGCGTGAATATTTCCGCCCTTCTTTGCAGTTTCACGGGTAGGAGTTTCCTTCTGACGGCCAGTCCTCACCAGCTCACGCTGTGAGTTCTCCGTCTCGAAGCTGAGATGTTCCGTCTTTCTATCCAGGGAGCCTTCTCCATCCGGCTCCTCCTCAGCATGTCTGAGCTGCCAGCATCTCCCGTCTTGCACTGTGGGGCCCGTTGGTCAGTAAAATCGAGGTGGCTGGGACACGGGCCCTGTGAGGCCACGACGGTGGATCTGATTAGCAGAAGGCAACTTAGTGACAAACAGGTGGGGAGCGTGGACGGGGGCACACAGGGACGACGTCCCGTCCAGGGACAGACGGACGCCAGGAGCTGTCATCATGTCACTCAGAAGAGCGTGCGGCTTAAGACTTACGAGTTGTCTCTGTGGGGAGTTCTCCACCTCATACTTTCGGACCGTGTCCGACTGCGGGTCGCTGAGATCGAGGAAGGCGAAACCGCGGATGAAGGGGTTGGGGGCGCCACGGTAATCAGACCACGTTGGACCTGTTCACGTGGACCCAATGTGACGTGTCTCTGTAGACAGCGTGCACTAAGTCTGAGGGCTCCCGGACTGGCCCCAGAGGCTGTGTCGCCGGTTTCCAAGGACTTCCGCTACGTTGAAGGCTGTCGTCAGGAATAGCAGGGTCGGGTCTCCGCTCACAGGAACGGGCTCCCCCCAGAGAGCCGACCCTCAGCTTAGCCTTGACGTCGTGAGCTCTGGGCAGTCACAGAGACCGAAGGATCGGCCAAGCTCCTCCTGGGTTCCACTCAACACAGCTTTTAAAGAGCTGCATCGTTAAGTCAGCCAAAGCTGGAGCCCACCTTCAGAGCTGAGAAGGGGTGGGTGCTCCAAGGGGCGGGGGTGTCTTGTGTCTGCACTTAGAGATCTCACCCATCCAGAGCCCACGTTCAGAGCTGAGAAGGGGTGGGCGCCCCAAGGGGTGGGGGTGTCTTGTGTCTGCACTTAGAGATCTCACCCATCCAGAGCCCACCTCCAGAGCTGAGAAGGGGTGGGCGCCCCAAGGGGTGGGGGTGTCTTGTGTCTGCACTTAGAGATCTCACCCATCCAGAGCCCACCTCCAGAGCTGAGAAGGGGTGGGTGCCCCAAGGGGCGGGGGTGTCTTGTGTCTGCACTTAGAGATCTCACCCATGACCCCGAGTGTCTATCCGACAGATTGCCCAGGGTCTGCGTGTTACTGTGTTTTTCAAATGGGTTCAGCTCACCCAACTTGAGGCCAAGCAAGTGTGCAAGCCATCCTTAAAGATTGTGCACCTTGGTCCTGGCCGGTTGGCTCAGTGGTAGAACGTCGGCCTGGCGTGCAGGAGTCCCTGGTTCGATTCCCGGCCAGGGCACACAGGAGAAGCGCCCATCTGCTTCTCTACCCCTCCCCCTCTCCTTCCTCTCTGTCTCTCTCTTCCCCTCCCGCAGCCGAGGCTCCATTGGAGCAAAGTTGGTCCGGGCGCTGAGGATGGCTCTGTGGCCTCTGCCTCAGGCACTAGAATGGCTCTGGTTGCAACAGAGCGATGCCCCAGATGGGCAGAGCATCACCCCTGGTGGGCATGCCAGGTGGATCCCGGTCGGGTGCATGCGGGAGTCTTTCTGACTGCCTCCCCATTTCCAACTTTGGAAAAATACAAAAAAAAAAAAAAAAAAAAAAAAGACTGCACCTTGATGGGGCGCTAGCAAGCTCACCGAACACCCGGGCACACCCTTTGCTTTCTGTGATGTGGGAGGGACCATCTTCTCCACAGCCGGGAGGCGGTGCTTTCCCTGACCACAGGCTGCGACTGAGTCCTTTTTGAGGGTGATCTGGGAGCTTGGGAGACTCCTGCCCCCAAGAGGCATGTCCAGGAATGTGGTTTTAGAACCTGTTTCCTACTTCCTACATCCTATGTTCAGTAGTAACTAGAGAAGAAATCGCTACAGGTTCCCATCGCGGTCTCTATCATAAAAGGGTCCACAAGACGGTTACATCGGACGAGGCAGATATTAAAATTTCTCCAAGGAAAGCATAATTGTGTGCAAAGAAATGGGTGTAGGTGTGTATCTGAACTCTCTTATATTAAATTTGGGGCGAGAAGTGGAAGGTGAGTCTGGAATTCATAGCCATCGCCTCCTGTTCCGTCGCTACGGGCAATGATTTGGGGGTTTGTGAGATGGACTTGGAGCCCCACGGGCTGGTGTTTGAGCCCAGGTTGGAGAAGTGTCCCCGAGGGCTCCAGATGGCAGGACTCCTGGGGACCACCAGATGACTGCCCAGTATTCGGGACGCCTCCAGTGGTCAGTAATGAGGTCAAGTCCTTACACCCGAACAGTCAGGCTGTTTGGGTCTCATGTACTTTAAGAACGTTGTCACAACAGAGAACGGGATAGCTTGAAAAAAATGCACTTGAAACGTTAACATACGCTTTTTCTTTTTCCCAGTTCCTAGTGACTTTCTTTCTTTCTTTCTTCTTTCTTTCTTTCTTTCTTTCTTTCTTTCTTTCTTCTTTCTCTCTCTCTCTCTCTTTCATTTTTCCAAAGTTAGAAGCAGGGAGGCAGTCAGACTCCCGCATGCGCCCAACTGGGGTCCACCAGGCATTGCTCTGTTGCAACCGGAGCCATTCCAGCACCCCAGGTCGAGGCCATGGAGCCATCCTCAGCGCCTGGGCCAACTTTGCTCCAATGGAGCCTCGGCTGCAGGAGGGGAAGAGAGAGACAGAGAGGAAGGAGAGGGGGAGGGGTGGAGAAGCAGATGGGCTCCTCTCCTGTGTGCCCTGACTGGGAATCGAACCCGGGACTCCTGCACGCCAGGCCGACGCTCTACCACTGAGCCAACCATCCAGGGCCTTTTTAAAAATTTATATTTTCTTCATTGAGATATAACTGCTCTAACATGGTGTTAAGTAATTTGATGACCACCATAATGTGAGCTAACTCCTCCATCACATTATATAATTAGCATTTCCTTTTGTGGTGAGAACGTTTAAGATCTCTTTTTTAAAATTGATTTTAGAAAGAGAGGAGAGCCTGATCTGTGGTGGCGCAGTGGATAAAGCGTTGACCTGGAAATGCTGAGGTCGCTGGTTCGAAACCCTGGGCTTGCCTGGTCAAGGCACATATGGGAGTTGATGCTTCCAGTTCCTCCCCCCCTTCTCTCTCTCTGTCTCTCTCTCCTCTCTAAAATGAATAAATGAAATAAAAATTAAAAAAAAAAGAAAAAGAGGAGAGAGAGAGAAACATCAATCTGTTGTTCTACTTATTTATACATTCATTGGTTAATTCTTGTATGTGCCCTGACCTGGGGTCGAACCTGCTACCTTGGTGTATTAGGATGATGCTCTAACCACTTGAGCTCCCCAGCCAGGGCCTTAAGAGCTGTATGTTTAGCAACTTTGAAGTCTAGGACACAGTATTGCCAACTGTAATCACGATGCTGTGCTTAGACCTCCAGGACTTATCTTCAGTGTCCCCCCAACTCCTCTGTCCTTCAGCCCTTGATCACCCCCCTCCTACCCTCTGTACCCGTGTGGCTTCTTCAGGGTCCACTTGTCAGTGCTGTGCGTTTTCTCCTCCCGAGGAAGCTCTCACCCCTAGTCTAAGTGACAGAGCCAGTGAGGACCTTCCAGTAAATGGCAGAGTTCGACTCAGCCTCGAATGGAATAAGCACACTGGGGAGAGCTGTCCACAACCCTGAGAAGTGGAGAGTGAGGCCTGATTCGGTCTGACCCGTAGGGACTCAAGTGGGCAAGTCATAGTTTCTTTTTCTGACACCCCTTGGGGGGTCCTGGCATTAGGTCTGCGAGGCTTCGGACTTCCCCATGCCACCACAGGGGATGCTAGGGAGAGGGGGATTCAATATTTTTCACAGCTACATCGCAGAGTAACGAGCAGCATCGGTGGGCTCCACGCTGACAGGGCGGAGTCTTAGAGCTCGTTAGAGCTCCCAGGGCGTGCATTTTAGTGGGGATGGGAGAATGCATCAACACCCTCTCCTTCAGAAGCTATGAGAGTGAGGCCAGTCAAGAATGATACATTTAGATGCAATCAATGAAAAGACCCATTTCCAAGAACTGCGTGGAGTGGGCGATTCTGCCCCCAGCACCCCTCCTTGATGTTTGGCCGCTCAGCGCTACGCCAATCCAGGGAGAGCCGGGGACCCCCCAGCTGGCCCTTCTGGAAGGTTCCAGGATTCACCAGCCCTTCTGCTAGCTGCCAATGGTGCTGACTCCTTGTGACCCACAGCTGGCTCTGAGCGGGGCGAGCGTCCCTCGAAGCCACGCCCAGTGTGTAGTCAAGGTCTCGATGATTCCAAGCATCTTGCTGTTGGCACATCAAAGCCCGCGGTGGGATCCGTGATGGTATCCTTGTGTCACCGTGTTACAGATTGTGACGTCCTCTCTCTCCAAGTCCCTTCCTCAGTTTGTCCAGGTCTGCCCAGGGCAGTGCCTCCTTCTCATGGGCCACAGGAATCTCAACCTGTGGGGCACAGCCTGATGGAAGTGGACCAACCAGGACTGTTGTTTCTGGAAGCTTCAGCCCACTCCTGTTAGGGTTTGATCATTGGGTCACACAGATTACTATGTCTTCGAGTCTCTGATGGGAGGTGGCAGCTGGTAAACCCCAGTTGGGGTTTTCAGATGGGACCTCACCGTGCCTGGCCCCTGGGTCATGGGTTGTGGCTTGAGGTGACTGTACCAGCAATGGGTGGGGTAGCCCAGCGTTATTTTACAAACTCTATCATTTCTGTCACTGTTAGCTCTTGTCCAGGGATAATGCTCATGGTGCAGTGCTTCTAGCTAGAGGTGCCGTGAAATTGGGGACATCAATCTTACCTTCCAACTCACGTAAGGCTTTTAAAGGTCCCCTCCACACCATTCTGCTCACTGCAGGTCACTCATGAACAATTTGAAGATTGAGTTTTTCTGACTCAGGGAGGGATGGATGTGAGACATTAATGTTGGGTCGATGGATGAACAACCCAGAGGTCAGCATTCTCTGGATGCTCAAGAATGAAGGCTTATCTCTGCCAAACAATACTCATGATAGAAGAGGGAGCCATCTCTGCCCCCCTCCCAGACAGTGCACCATGTTAGCCCCTGGTCTCTGTATCTTGAGAAGAATGTATACGAAGTCATTAATCCACATTTGAACTCTCCTCCCTGCTGAAAAGCTTTTCACAGGTACCAACCAGTTCAGTAAAAGACGAGACCAATGACAACATCACAATCTTCACCAGGATCTTGGACGGGCTCTTGGACGGCTACGACAACAGGCTGCGGCCGGGGCTCGGAGGTAAGTGGACGCTCCTCGGCTGGGGCCCAGGAGAAGCTTCAAGTCAGTCTCAAGCTCGTGTCTAATGTGATTCCAACAACCCTTCCACGAGCTTCCCTGCTAGGGCTTCCAATTGATAGTGGTTGCCAAGGTTTCCGCATCCTTGATTATCTTTTTCAGGATGCAAGAAGCTGGGGAAGTGGTCCCTGCAAGCTCCCTTTCCCCCAGATAATTTTTTTAAATTAATCTTTAGAGACAGGAAAGGGGAAAGAGAGAGAGAGAATCATCAATCTGTCCACTTAGCCATGTATTCATTGGTTGATTCTTGCATGTGCCCTGACCGGGAATCAAACCCACAACCTCAGCGTGTTGAGCTGATGCTCTAACCAACTGAGCTACTCGGCCAGGGCCTCCCCCAGATAATTATAATGTCCATTTAATTCACTTAAGGAGGAACTTGTTTCTGAGGTGTTTCTAAAGCCGAGAACACCCAACGCTAAGAAATATTTGATAATCATCTTCAGACTCTCATATCTCTGCGGGTCCTTTTTCAGAAACCCACTGTTCAAGGCCATTGTTTTTACACCGTTCTATATCGCATGCTTAATTTTTTCTTTCCACTAGGGCCATGATCATAGCACTTCCTTTGACACTAGGGACATGGATGACAATAAACAAAGAGCAAAATGTGTTTCCGGGGTTTAATCTGCACAGCTTAATTGTGTGCTGAGAACCGTGTGTGTGTGTTCATGGGGCAGGTGGGACGCCCTGGGTTCTGGCTGATGGGGATGGGGGTCTATTTGAACTTGCTCCATTAGGTACATTATTAGAGACCTTCCGGCAACTACGTTCTAGGAGGGAAAAAAATTTAGCTCTCCGTTATTTGCATTTTTAACAGGGAGAGTCACTTTAAAGCATGGCCGTTTTCTGTATTTTGGGCAAAGAAAAGCCCACCCAGGCTCCCGGACACTGTCTTCCTTCACGCCTTGGTTTGTGTCCCTAGTCCTGTGTATGTCTGGCCGCCCCTGTCCCTTTGAAGATGCCCACAAGGGTCAAAGCATGTAGAGATTTATGAGCCCCTGCATTAGCTACTGTCTCCCTCACCCATCCCATGTTACTGTCCTGTGTGGCGGGACAGACATGAAGGGGGTGGACTTTGGGGGCTGGCATCTCAGCAGGGGGACAGGCACTGAAAACACGCAGTACGCATACAAACACGCGTGCACATGCAAGTATACACTACATACATACATGACCCTGTGATGATCCCCTTCCGCAGCGGGGGTCCTTCAGGGTGGGCTGTCAGTGTCCTTTGCATGTGTTCCCCGTTCATGACCACCAGGGGTCACAGGCTTCCCATCCAAGATTATTCACTGCGTTTACAGCTTTGGGTCTTTTCATAAATTTTCCTTGAAAGAATAGGTTTCCCTTGATGGGAATATCAAACTATTCGGCATGCCATATAAGACAGAGCGGGGCTCCGTTCCCAAGCCACGTCCGCTCCAGGCCACCCATGGACAGTGGTCAGACCAGACACCTTTCTCCCCTCCCTTCCTTGGGGTACAGTTTTGGTTGGCACCTTCTCCCAGTCTGCTCCCCGCCCCATCCTGAATGGTCTAATGTTTTTTTAGAGCCAGGCAATGCGCTGTGAGGTTGGAAGTATTTTCCAGGTCCGCCAAGGAGTGTGATAAAAACCACCCAGGTCCCGCAGCGGGACTCAGCCCCACGCTGCTCAGGGTGCCCCCCACACCCCTTTCTGGAGATGATGAGCACCTGATTTCATGTCCTCCTTGGAGCAGCGTGGTCTCGTTCAGGCAGTGTTTGTTGTCGAGCCCCCCAAATTTAACAGAGCCCTTAGCGAAGGCCTGTGGGTGTCCAGTGTGGATCGCCCCCCCCCCCAGGCCGACGGTGACCCTGTCTGTTCCAGAGCGCATCACGCAGGTGAGGACGGACATCTACGTGACCAGCTTCGGCCCGGTGTCCGACACGGAGATGGTAGGTGCGGGCCTGGGGTCCCCCAGGCCAGCCCCGGGCATACATGTGGGCCCGGGCCGGCGGCAGCGACATCACCGGGCCGCCTCCCTTTGCGCTAGGAGTACACTATCGACGTGTTCTTCCGCCAAAGCTGGAAGGACGAGCGGCTGCGCTTCAAGGGGCCCATGCAGCGCCTCCCGCTCAACAACCTGCTGGCCAGCAAGATCTGGACGCCGGACACGTTCTTCCACAACGGGAAGAAGTCCATCGCGCACAACATGACCACGCCCAACAAGCTGCTGCGGCTGGAGGACGACGGCACGCTGCTCTACACCATGCGGTGCGCGGGGGCTGGGGGCGGGGCCTGGGAGGGCAGGACAGTGGAGTGGGCAGGGCCTGGTCCGGGGCGGGGCTGGAGAGTGGGTGGGGCTGCCTCAGAGCCTATGGGCTGGGGCAGGGCCTGGGAGGGCAGGACAGTGGGTGGGCGGGGCCTGGCCAGGGCGGGGCTGTGGGGTGGGCGGAGCCTGTCAGGGGCGGGGCTGGAGAGTGGGTGGGGCTGCCCGGAGGGGCAGAGCCTATGGGCTGGGGCAGGGCCTGGCAGGGCAGGACTGTGGGGTGGGCGGAGCCTGTCAGGGGCGGGGCTGGAGAGTGGGTGGGGCTGCCTGGGGGGCAGAGCCTATGGGGCGGGGCCTGGCAGGGCAGGACTGTGGGTGGGCGGGGCCTGGTCGGGGGCGGGGTTGGAGAGTGTGTGAGGCTGCCTGGGGGGCAGAGCCTATGGGCTGGGGCGGGGCCTGGCAGGGCAGGACTGTGGAGTGGGCAGGGCCTGGTCAGGGGCAGGGCTGGAGAGTGGGTGGGGCTGCCTCAGAGCCTATGGGCTGGGGCGGGGCCTGGGAGGGCAGGACTGTGGGCTGGGGCAGGGCCTGGAAGGGCAGGACAGTGGAGTGGGCGGGGCCTGGTCAGGGGCGGGGCTGGAGAGTGGGTGGGGCTGCCTGGAGGGGCAGAGCCTATGGGCTGGGGCAGGGCCTGGCAGGGCAGGACTGTGGGGTGGGCGGGGCCTGGCCAGGGGCGGGGCTGTGGGTGGGCGGAGCCTGTCAGGGCGGGGCTGGAGAGTGGGTGGGGCTGCCCGGAGGGGCAGAGCCTATGGGCTGGGGCAGGGCCTGGCAGGGCAGGACTGTGGGGTGGGCGAGGCCTGGTCAGGGGCGGGGCTGGAGAGTGGGTGGGGCTGCCTCAGAGCCTATGGGCTGGGGCGGAGCCTGGTCTGGGGCGGGGCTGGAGTGGGTGGGGCTGCCTGGAGGGGCAGAGCCTATGGGCTGGGGCGGGGCCTGGGAGGGCAGGACTGTGAGGTGGGCGAGGCCTGGTCAGGGGCGGGGCTGGAGAGTGGGTGGGGCTTGCAGGTTGGAGGCGGAGTCTGCTGAGTGGAGCAGGGCCTGCAGGGAGGGGCAAACCCGGTGTGGGGGACAGCATGGGGTGGAAGTGACATGACAAAGGGGCATGTGAGATACGGCATAAGTAGGGCAGGGGTCGTCATGGGGAGGGTTGTGGGGGGCCGCTCAGGGTTGGGGTGACATGATGGGGTCCTGTGAGGACAGCGCAGGGGGTCAGGGGTCATCATGAGGGTCTGTGGGGGGCAGTGTGGGGCGGGGACCCAGCGCCCAGTTCCGCCCAAGGACCTGCAGCCTACCTGGCCTGAGGATGCTGTGTGTGTGTCTTGGGTATTTTTACACTTGACTGGCCCGCACTCACGTCCGTGTCGTCATTTCCCGGGCCCGCCAGGTCCGTCGAATCTGTTCTCTAGACTTGCTTCTGTGGTTCGAGATCCAAAGCATCTCACGAATACTGACCCAGCTCGTTTATGCAAGTTAGGGAACACTTATTTTATAAAAATAGAAGGGATTCGCCAAACATACATGGACGCATAACACACAGATACAGACAACAGGGTGACGACAGCCAGAGGACAAGGGGGAGTGGTGGGGGGGGTGGGCAAAGGGCAGAGAGGGAAAATGGGGGCAGAAAGGGACTTTGCTTGGGGCAGAGGCACACACTGCCGTGTGCAGAGGGTGTTATATTGAGCTGTGCACTTGAAACCTGGCTGGTCTGGCGAACTAACATCATCCCAATAAATTCAGTTATTTTTTTTTTAATAAAGAAAAGTGTAAAGCCAGTAGCTGCAGGCATCATCACATCCACCTGGCCCATGCAGGTTCGCATTGGATTCGGACAGTCGGTAAAGAAACAACGGAGCCACAAACTGGTGGGCCATTGTCTTTAATCCTAGCTTGCACCCGGCGGGCAAGTAAAAATACACACTGGGCTCCAAAACCCACTCACATTCAGTGCTCACAAAGCCACTGACTTATCCAAGTTTCCTAGAATCAAAGGTTTCTAGCTCACCAGCCTTATTCTCCTCAGTTCCCCATTTCCTTCCTTCTCCAGCGTCAAACTGCACAAACTGGCCTCTCACTCAATACTCCACCATTTTGGCTGCTTCTCCTGGCCACATGGCCTCTTTCTGTTCTCTGCTCTGCTCTCTCCTCTCTCATGCTAATCATCCCGGGAACCAAGAGAGTAAGCTCTCATTCTGCCCTCATTTTATAGTGTAGCTTCACAACCTTTAATCCAATATACAAAATAGGGAAGTCTCTAATACAAAGTCACTTCTGAGGCATGATTGGATTGTACCGCCCCACATCAAAAAGGGTGGGAAAGGCTTAATCCCAAAACCAAGCCCCATGCCCACAGAGACACACATTAATATCACCTGGGCAACGGCCTCCATGTGGGCAGCGCCACTTTAACAAAGTGAGCATAATACATTTTACCTGCCCAACAAAAAGGAAGAAAGAAAATTAAATTAAAAAAAAAATCTAAGGAGCCCCCTTTCTGTCGCCATGGTGTAAGGCTTTTAAAGTTTTAAAAACCCATTTACCATCTGCATTCCAAAGCTGAGGTTAAATTTTAGTATTTCTAATGTAAATTTTATCCTGCATTATTCATTGCATCTGAGGAAATCAATAAATTAGCGAGAAAGGCTCCATTATAGCTTTTCAGTTTCCAGGGTGGGACCTAAAAGCCAACTTCAAAAAAAATATTTTTAAGTGGAAAAAGAATTATAATTGTTTTTTAAAACGCTAAAGTCAAAATTTTAAAAAGCACGTGCATTTGCATTGATGTCATTGGAATTTCTCTCTCTGCCTTATAATTTTTATCGAATTTTATATTTTAGGTCCTGGCTGGTAGCTCAGTGGATAGAGTGTCAGCCCGGCATATGGACATCCTGGGTTTAATTCCTGGTTAGAACACACCTGAGAAGTGACCATCTATCTGCTTCTCCCCCCCCCCCTCCTTCTTCTCTCCCTTTTTGCCTTCCGCAGCCAGTGGCTTGATTGGCCCAAGCATGGGCCCAGGCACTGAAGATAGCTCCATTGGAGTGCATCAGCCTCAAGTGCTAAAAAGAGCTTGGTACTCAAGTGTGGGTCCAAATGGGGTTGCCGGGTGGATCCCGGTCAGGTTGCATGTGGGAGTCTGCCTCACTATCTCCCCTCCTCTCACCCCCAAAAAACATATATATATATGGCAACAGTGTTTGGTGCTGCCATTCACTGCTGAAGCCCTCACATACGTTTTGAGGACGCTTGGACACGTGTCCCAAACTTGTTTGACGATGGGACTTGGTTTTTCTTACAACAACCCAGTAAAGGTTCTGATCAGTGAGCCTGTAACAACCCCTTGGGCATGTTGTTCCACTCTTTCCTGTTCCCTACATTGATACAGGATGTGTTTGGCCCACACACACACACGTGAGTCATGAACGTCACATCCGTGCTGGGACGGTGTCTTCTCCAAGCAGGGAAGCTTGTTGGAAAGCCGAGAGATACTATGCAAAGATTGAGTCTGGTCCTTGGTGGTCGTTCTGGTGAGTGAGTCTGCGGGCACTTTGCTTGGCCCTGTGAGCAGGGCGCACAGGAGTGGGGATGAGTCCAGGTCTTGGAGAAGGCCGACGGCTCCGTGAAGGGCTAGAATGAATGACTGGACCCCATTATTGTGGGGGCACAATGCAGGTTTGTGTTCTGTCCTTACAATAAAAATAACCCCAGACCCTTTGTCTTTTTTTTTTTTTGTATTTTTCTGAAGTTGGAAATGGGAGACAGTCAGACAGACTCCCACATGCACCCGACCGGGATCCACCTGGCACGCCCACCAGGGGGCGATGATCTGCCCATCTGGGGCATCACTCTGCTGCAACCAGAGCCATTCTAGTGCCTGAGGCAGAGGCCACAGAGCCATCCCCAGCGCCCGGGCCATCTTTGCTCCAGTGGAGCCTTGGCTGCGGGAGGGGAAGAGAGAGACAGAGAGGAAGGAGAGGGGGAGGGGTGGAGAAGCAGATGGGCGCTTCTCCTGTGTGTCCTGGCCGGGAATCGAACCTGGGACTCCTGCACGCTAGGCCGACACTCTACCACTGAGCTAACCGGCCAGGGCCAGACCCTTTGTCTTCATACCTGTTTCCTATCACCAAAGGACTGTCGTTGGGTCCATAGCCTAAGACAGTAGGGTGCGTTCATGTGATAGGTTAGACAGGGCCGTGAGGTCGGACCGTTGTTTAGAAGGAAAAGGGTCACAAAGGAGCCTCTTACTCCGTGTCTGTGTACCAGACAACTTCACGAACAGAGCCCTTCAACTCTTATACAGCCCGGCCGGCTAGGTGACACCACTACCCCATTCCAACAAAGCGAGCGAGGCTCAGAGATGTTTGGTGATCGGCCTGGGGCCACGCAGCTAGGGAGAGGGAAGTGGAAATCTGTACTCGGGTCTGAGCAGAGTCCTCGGTTAACCCACCACATTGGAAAATCACAGGGATACGGTGTCATTCAACATCTCATGGTTGCCCTCTCACCCATGTGACGGTGTCACAGCGGGGAGGGGACACTGAGAATCAGGGCAGCTTGTCGCCAGTAACCGGTCCCCGTGGGAGCTGAGGAACTGTGTGAATGAGTGGCAGCATTGACATTGAGTTTTCTTCTTCAGTCATATTCAGCATTTGCAACGTGGAAAATGCTTCCACTTGAAAGGGTTATGAATTTGAATGAGATAGAAGTAGCTATGTCATTCGATAGCATTTTTGTTGACACAGGGGAAACGGCAGCACAGTGATTGGTGATAGGATGAGTCCCGTGACAAGCGGCATCCGGCACCCTCACCCGGCCTGGGCTCAGTGGTCCAGGGGGACAGCCCTTCTGTGTGGCACTGGGCTCTCTCCGGTCCATCCTAACACGACAACAGGGGAGACAGGCTAAGTTGTAGGCACGGAGGTTCCCATTGACGATGTCGCCGTGATAGCCAACGGAGGGAAACGAAGACGCACCCGTGTCACATTTCTCCAAGCGGAACTGGAATTTTAAGCTTGATTCAGACTC
The DNA here is from genome assembly GCF_036850765.1 of Saccopteryx bilineata. Taxonomy (NCBI): domain Eukaryota; kingdom Metazoa; phylum Chordata; class Mammalia; order Chiroptera; family Emballonuridae; genus Saccopteryx; species Saccopteryx bilineata. Next base: position 60,767,025 of record NC_089496.1, read on the forward strand.
GGGCCCCGTGAAGAAAACCAAACACAAGCGTAGAGGGCAAGGGTCGGTGTGATGCGCTTTTAACCCCGAGACACAGGTCTAGCCACGTTTGAAAAGGCGCTGTGAACCGACTTTTAGAGACTAGCCCCGGGAGAGACCGTGGGCCATGGCTAGGATGTACTGGTGTCATTTCGTCCTCAGGAGCCCTTGGTCATTTGACTTTAATTTCGTAGAGCCGCCTGTTGTAGTTATTTTTTTTGTCATTGTTGCTCTTCAGTTTCTTCCAATGCAGTAAGTAGTTTCTATAGCTGCAGGGTGGGAGAAGGCTTCTCAGTATGTGTGCTTCTTCCTTGGGTGGCCACTGGGGGACAGCAGAGGAACATTTTTGCACAGTGATTGGCTGACGGCATCCATTAGGTTACAATGTTAGTTTTATATAAGCGTATGGTATACTAAAGTAACTTACTGGAAAGAAATTATATACGTGTCATACACGTTTGATTCTTAGGTGATGTGTTTGAAATAAATTACACACATGTATGTAACTAGAAGTTCTTAGCTAGGCACTAGTACCTGGATGTGAGTATAGACATAGAAAAGCATCTCTCTCTGTCCTGATCTATATACGAACCTGTATTTCTCTCTCACTGGAGGAGCACTGCCGGGGGTGGGATTATGCAGACATCACTTTGTTACTTTGTCGTTCCACTTCTACATGTGTACTCATTGGTTGATTCTTGTTATGTGCCCTGACTGGGGATGCCCTGGCTGGTTAGCTCAGTCGGTTAAGAGTGTGGTCCCGAAACAACAAGGTTGGGGGTTCGACCCCTGGTCAGAGCACAGAAGGAGCAGCTTGATGTTCCTGTCTCTCTCTCCCTGCTTGGATGAGACCGCGTGTTGCATCCAGACTACATCCCTGTTCACGCTGCCCCAACTGACTGAACCCCAGCTCCCCCTCATATCTACACCCACACGCTGTTAGAACGGACACCGCAGGCTAACCCCGAGACCGACTCTTCTGCTCAGACGTTTTCTCCTCTAAACCCCTCCAACACTGTCTTGTCACGTGCTGTTTTTATATTTATTGCTCGTGCCCGGCATTATGGCTTTATAGATACTTCCAGTGTCTCTACTTAAAAAAAGATTGCTTTTGACCCTGTTTCTTTCTCTCTCTCCCTCTCTCTCTCTCTCTCTCTCTCCCTTTCTCTCTCTCTAAAATCAATAAATTTTAAAAATATTTTTTTAAAAATAAAGAAAAAGACAGACAAGTCTTTAGTGAAATAAAAGCACCAGAGTGTGACAGCTTTGGAAATGCACAGAGCCCATGACCACGGCCAGGAACCCCTGCACTGACAGGGGCACGGGCAGCCAGACTCCCATCAGGACTCCAGGACTTCAGTAAATAATTGTGCATTCTTGGTCCCAACCCCTGAATGCCCGTGAGTCTCTCTCTCACTGTTGTCAACTGATACGTTCCTAGCAACAAACCCCACTGTGCTGTTCTGATTAGCTGTGTTATTTCTGGGACGGCATTTTCCGTCGTTGGGAACTGTGGTCGCTGAGGGTGGCCTTTTTATTTAGAAGGCCTGCTTTGGATTAAGAAAAAAAAAAATAGATTGTATCCAGAGATTGCTATCATAACACAGTGTCACCGGTGTTCCTGGTGAAGGACACCAGCCAAGGGCACCACAGGGAGAACCAGCCGCTGGCCAAAATTTGGTCTGCGCCTTGACTCCGCGTTGATCATTTTTCCAGCGTATCGACTCTTAGAGAATTACATATAGCCTGACCTGTGGTGGTGCAGTGGATAAAGCGGCGACCTGGAAACACTGAGGTCGCCGGTTCAAAACCCCGGGCTTGCCTGGTCAAGGCACATATGGGAGTTGATGCTTCCTCCTCCTCCCTCCCCCTTCTCTCTCTCTCTCACTCTCTTTCCTCTCTAAAAATTAATAAAATTTTTTAAAAAAAAGACAAAAAAAAAGAATTACATATATATTTTCAGCCTTGTCAAGGACGTATTTCAGATGGCTCTGGATGTGGGACCGGAAATAAGAGGATAAATCATTTTTAAAGGCGTCTCATTTCAAATGGTTTTGCAAGCGGTAACATGCGGGCAGGCACACACGCCCGTTCATGGAACCTGAGTGGGTTTTGATGGAAGCCTTGCTGATGATATTCCATCTGTGGCGCGGACCTGTGTCATTTGGGGGGCCAGTTTGGGCAATAAAAGATAGCATTTTTTTTTTGTATTTTTCTGAAGTTGGAAACGGGGAGGCAGTCAGACAGACTCCCGCATGCACCCTACCGGGATCCACCCAGCACGCCCACCAGGGGGCGATGCTCTGCCCATCTGGGGCATCGCTCTGTTGCATCCAGAGCCATTCTAGCGCCTGGGGCAGAGGCCAAGGAGCCATCCTCAGCGCCCGGGCCAACCTTGCTCCAGTGGAGCCTTGGCTGCAGGAGGGGAAGAGAGAGACAGAGAGGAAGGAGAGGGGGAGGGGTGGAGAAGCAGATGGGCGCTTCTCCTGTGTGCCCTGGCCGGGAATTGAACCCAGGACTTCTGCACGCCAGGCCGACGCTCTACCACTGAGCCAGCCGGCCAAGGCCAAAAGACAGCAATTAAAATGATGAGGGAGACACTGCGCACGGCTTTCTGGAACTCGGGTGGCTTTAGTAAAAGTTCCTGAGTCGCTGAGTCATGGGAAAGTCTTGACCTCTTTTCACTTTGTTTTATCTTATTTTCCAGCTTGACCATCTCTGCAGAGTGTCCGATGCAGCTGGAGGACTTCCCGATGGACGCTCACGCATGCCCCCTGAAGTTTGGCAGCTGTAAGTTACTTTCGCAAGGCCTGTGGAGGCGCCGTCGGGGGTGTTGCTGTGTTCATTCAGAAGAATTGGGGTTCTCTCTGCGCGAACAGGGGCTTCCATCTGCTCTAGAGAAGGGGAGGGTGCTGTGGGGCACACCCGCCTCGGTCCCCGTGGACTAGGCTCCTTGTCCGCGTCCCTGAGTGTGAGTGGAGGCACCTGCCCCCCTAGAACAAGCTCCTGGAGGGGGCGCTGTTTACCCCTGACCTTCTCCTGGCCGGTCTTTCTTGTTTTCACCTCTCAGAGACTATCGGTCACCCCTGCTGCCCTTGCAACACCCAATTTCCAGCACCCAGTCAGTACCTTTTTTTTTTTTTTAATTGCATTGCGGTCACAGTTGTGTTAACTCACTTCTTCTAGAAAGTTCCGTATGAACAACATTGGCCATGTTGAGTCACTGCTTCCCCTCGGCTCCTACTGGGACATATGTTGTTTGTACGGGTAACGTCTTCATTAGGGGCACAGCTCTCTGATTCCACTAGGAGCTCCTGGGTCTCGGCCTTTCCGGACAGCATTGGGGTGACGTGGACCCACAGACATGCCTGCCCCTCAGCCTCACTTCTGAGATGTTGGGGGGCAGGGTTGGCCCCGACGGACAAGTCCCTACCTTCTTTACACGAATCACGTTGGCCCATGCTTGGTGACGTCGTCTTTTTATTTAAATCATAAGAACGTGCTCTTTGACATCGAAGAGTCCCCTCCCTGGGCCTGAATCCCTGAATCCTGGCCGTTCTGCTCCTTTGCTGAGTAACGGCGGCCAGGTAACCTCTCCACGCTGTAAGTTATTAACTGAGGGAGGCCTCAATTGTAACATGCTTTTGAGATGATGGGTTTTCTTTTTATTTTGTCTGTTTGTTTTTTAAGTGAGAGGAGGGGAGATAGAGAGACAGACTCCCTCATGCACCCCAACTAGGTTCCACCCAGCAACTCCCCGTCTGGGGCTGATGCTCAAATCAACCAGAATGTTCTCAGTGCCTGAGGCTAATGTGCTCGGACCAACCAAGCCGCTGGCTGCAGAGGGGAAGAGAGAGAGAGAGAGAGAGAGAGAGAGAGAGAGAGAGAGAGAGAAAGGGTGGAGAAGCAGATGGCCGCTTCTCCTGTATGCCCTGATCGGGGATGGAACCTGGGACGTCTGTACTCTGGGCTGATGTTCTATCCACTGAGCCAACCAGCCAGGGCCAAGATGATGTTTTAAACGGGCAGTCACGCCAGTGGAAGTGCTCAAGCAGTGGCCATCATCACCATCTTGACCACCATAGAAGTTCATTGTATTCTGTAGCTGCGTGACCAAGTGTCCCTTGTGTCACATTCAGTGACCCAGTGACCTCTACGTTAGCCATTTAATACATACATTTAATACTAACCCTTTGTTTCCCATTCGTGTGGCCAGGCCAGCAATGAGTGCTGCTGGAATAGCTTGGCTAGTATCTGCCTGGAATATCTTGTATACCTTTTTTTCCCCCCTCTTCATCTGTGATGAATATTTTTGCTGGATTTATGAGGATGTTCTGACAGTTCGTTTGACACTTGAAAAATGTGCTACTTTGTTCTTGCCTCCATATTTTCTGACAAGAAAAAGGCTGCCATTCAAATATTTTTTCCCTTATAGATAACATGTCATTTTTTTTTCTTCTTTCAGATTTTTCAATATTTTTCTTTCTCTTTTCATTTTCAGAGGTTTTGGACTATGATGTGGGTTGGTATGAATTTCTTTAGGTTTCTCCTGTCTAGGATTTGCTCAGACTCTTTCGAGATTCTTGCCGAATTTAGGGAGTTTGATCAGTGAAACGTTTTGAATACTTTTCCTATCATATTCTTGTTCTCTTCTCTTTTCCTGACGTCAATAATGTGAATATTAGATCTTCGGTTGTATTTCCTTAAGTACTGAGGCTCTTTTTTTTCCTCCTATATTCTCTCTGTTTTTTTTTTTTTTATGTTACATCTTTAATGATTTTTTTGGCCCCCTCCATCCTGCGGATGAGCTCATTCATTGAACTTTTTAATACGATTGTTATATATTTTTTTCAGTTCCGTGGAGGTTCATTTTGCGTCAACTTGTTGGGTCAGCGCATGCCCAGGTAGCTGGTCAAACATTATTCTGGGGGAGGGGGGGTGTCTGTGAGGATATTCTTGGATAAGATGATCATTTAATCAGTAGACCGAGTAAAGCAGATTGGCCTACCTAATGTGGGTGAGCCTCACCCAATCAGTTGAAGTCCTGACTAGAACGTAAGGGGAGGAGGGGACTTCTTCTGCCTGACTGCTTTGACCCGTTACACGGCTCTTTTCCTGCCTTTGGACTCAAACGGAAACATCAGCCTCCTTTTTTTGGGTGCCCAGCGAGCCCCTTCTCAGACGGGAACTGTGCCATCTGCTCTTACTCCGCCTCATTTGCGTCTAATACAGACTTTAGTTTTATGAAAAGCGAGGTGCTGCTCGTAACTCACACCCCCAAAAATGCGGAACTGTTGGTGGCAGGGGGTGAGAAGGAAAATGGCACCGGGTGACAGACGGGTGGGGTCAGACCCGACCGTCAGCAACCTCAGTCCTTGCGTTCTGGCTGGGAAAGATTTCACAGCCGAGACTCCAACTCTGAGAGGAAGTTGCATCTAGAAAGTCACAGCGGTACAAGAAATGGGCTTTAGGGCTTTGAGAAGACAAGTGACAGAGGCAAAAAAAAAGAGCTCAGGGGAGAGAAATGCTCCCGGGAGAGAGAGAGAGAGAGTGTGTTCCGGGTCCTCCAATCTAAGGGCTTTTCACAGAGGCGATTTTAGAGGAGGTCCCAACAGAGAATCTCAATAGACTATCCGTCAGCTTTCCAGGTGCGTCCTTCCAGAGTCCCGGCCTCCACGAGTGGTTGGTGCCAGGGCAGGGGGACCCTTAATCAAGCTGCTGGTCCTGAGGTCAGCCGTGGAGTTGCCTGAGGTCAGCCGTGGAGTTGCCTGAGGTCAGCCGTGGAGTTGCCTGAGGTCAGCCGTGGAGTTGCGTGTCTGGTTTTGCTGGTTTTCTGGGCCTTGAGCTGAAACACACAGCCAAGGCCCCTGGCCTGTCATCCTTGCCCTGCTCCTATCTGCCCAGCTGCCCACCACAGTATTGGCTTTGGGACTTGGGTAATGAGTAGGGGGAGGCTAGAGGGATTCTGTGATGCGTGCTAGAAAAAGCCGGGGTTTCCTGGAGGGCAGAGAAAGAAGAGATGAGACCAGGAGAGAGCTGCGTCCTCTTGACAGCAGTCGAGGACAGAACGTTGGTAGAAATACGGATGGCGATGGTCCTTCCTCCGGTGCGATCTCGGGCGGACATGATGGACAGGGAGGGCGGCCCTCCGTGGAGACATCAATGCAGGGAGGAGTCAGACAGACAGCGGGGTGGGGTCTGTGTGCCCCTGGATACATCCGCCGCGGGGCTCCTCCTCGGGGGCTCCTTCCTGCTTCCCAGGACTGGACACCTCACTCTCTAGCCCCGCTCCGCTGGTGGCTCTTAGGTTCGGTCCTTCATGCCGTGAGCGTCAGGGGGCATCTCTCTGAGCTGGAACCATCTCGCAGCTCAGCTCACAAAGGAGAGCATTTTTTTTTCTTTTTCTTTTTTGTATTTTTCTGAAGTTGGAAATGGGGAGGCAGTCAGACAGACTCCCGCATGCACCCACCCGACTGGGATCCACCAGCCAGCCCACCAGGGGGCGATGCTCTGCCCATCTGGGGCGTTGCTCCATTGCTACTGCAGCCATTCTAGCGCCTGAGGCAGAGTTCATGGAGCCATCCTCAGCACCCGGGCCAACTTTGCTCCAATGGAGCCTTGGCTGCAGGAGGGGAAGAGAGAGACAGAGAGGAGGAGGGGTGGAGAAGCAGATGGGCGCTTCTCCTGTGTGCCCTGGCCGGGAATCGAACCCGGGACCTCTGCACGCCAGGCCGATGCTCTACCACTGAGCTAACCAGCCAGGGCCCACAGCGGAGAGCATTTTAAGGGAAAAGCCACCCTTGTCTTCCTCTGGTCTCTTCCTGTCTGTGTTCACCTTCCAGGGCCTTCAGGGAGCTATATTTTTTCTTTTCTTTTCTTTTTTTAATTGATTGACTTTAGAGAGAAGAAAGGACAGAGTCTGAGAGACAAGGGACATCCGTCTGTTTGTTCCTGGACACGCCCTGACCAGGGATCGAACCAGCAGCCTTTGCCTGTCGGGAGGATGCCCTCACCAACCGAGCTAGCCAGCCAGGGGAGGGCGTTATTTTATAAACGTGTGCGGCATTCATAGCAGTTACCTAATAAAAGCCACTGTGCCCTTGCTGTCGGGGGAACATCTTTTGACTGCGAGGGTTTCATTTTATAATATTTCTATCATTCCCAAGAGGTTTTTGTTTTTAATCAGGAGAGGTAAGCCCGGGTAATGAACCAAAAGTTAGGTTGGAGAAGAATCCATTTTGTTGTTGTTAAACTATGAGCTTCAAATGTTCTGGAGAGATAAAACACATTTATTTGGGGAAAGTAGTATAATGAGAAAGAACTCCCACCGGAATTTATCTTAAGTCACGTGCTGCCGTGGGGTGGCTATCCTAATTAAGTGCTTTGGACAGAACCTTCGAAAGATTCCCTAAGGCAGGGGTCCCCAAACTACGGCCCGCGGGCTGCATGTGGCCCCCTGAGGCCATTTATCCGGCCCCCGCCGCACTTCCGGAAGGGGCACCTCTTTCATTGGTGGTCAGTGAGAGGAGCACATTGACCATCTCATTAGCCAAAAGCAGGCCCATAGTTCCCATTGAAATACTGGTCAGTTTGTTGATTTAAATTTACAATTTACTTGTTCTTTATTTTAAATATTGTATTTGTTCCCATTTTGTTTTTTCACTTTAAAATAAGATATATGCAGTGTGCATAGGGATTTGTTCATAGTTTTTTTATAGTCCAACCCTCCAATGGTCTGAAGGACAGTGAACTGGCCCCCTGTGTAAAAAGTTTGGGGACCCCTGCCCTAAGGCATGTCATCTGGAATCCGTCCCTGGAAAGGAAGTGAGTTATTCATGTTCCCAAGAGGCAAACAGGTTGTATGACTTAAAAGTCTACCCCACTGGCCCTGGCCAGTTGGCTCAGTGGTAGAGCGTCGGCCTGGCATGCAGGAGTCCCGGGTTCGATTCCTGGCCAGGGCACACAGGAGAAGCGCCCATCTGCTTCTCCACCCCTCCCCTTCTCCTTCATCTCTATCTCTCTCTTCCCCTCCCGCAGACAAGGCTCCATTGGAGCAAAGTTGGCCCGGGCGCTGAGGATGGCTCTGTGGCCTCTGCCTCAGGTGCTAGAATGGCTCTGGTTGCAACAGAGCAACGCCCCAGATGGGCAGAGTCTCGCCCCCTGGTGGGCGTGCCGGGTGGATCCCAGTCGGGCGCATGCAGGAGTCTGTCTGACTGCCTCCCCGTTTCCAACTTCAGAAAAATAAAAAAATTAAAAAAAAAAAAAAAGTCTACCCCACTTTGTATGTGGAAAATTGTGCTCTTGATTTGATCAAAGATGAAAACACCAAGAGTGAGATCATTATTGTTGTGTTTTGTTTTCCCATCATTAGTTAAATTGGTTCAAGTGAGCATGACAGATTGAATGGCAGGGGTAATTTTCAGTTTAGAAAAATGGGTGACCCCTCTCATCCCTTCTTCACCAAATTATCTCATATTCAGCAACCTGCCAACGGCAGTTAAATCATTTATCACATTCAAAGCCAAACGCACATCAGCGGGACCTTGTCATCCCCGCACTGAATCGCACCAAACGAGATCAATTAGCGTACATATTTCTTGAGCTGCTGAACTCATACGACAAATTTACTTTGATCTGGAGAGCGTTTTGATTCCAATGCTGATTTTTTTGTTGTTGTTGTGCTTGCTGTCGATATCAATATTGCGCCCTCCAAAGAAGGATTCTCCTCGGATACCATGTTTGTACGCCATTGCACCAAAAAAAAAAAAAAAAAAAAGGCTAGAAAATGCACAACAAACATTGCCTCTCCTCAACGTACATGGGTTCAGCTCAGGACGTGATCATTTTAAGAGAAGAAACAGAATTTGATGAAGTGTCTTTCTTCCTTGTTATGTCTGTCCTTTTGGGGGGGGGGAATCTACTAAAAGTAGCTGCTTGGCTTAAGTCCTTCACATACACCATGGGCATCTGTGCGTGCAGAGGCTTAAATGTGACAGTCTAATGAGTTTCAAATGACCCAACCCGTAGTCCTGTCCTGTCAGGAGACAAAGGAAGGCAAATAGTTGTCATTACTCTAATGAGCCACATGCTCCTGGCGTCTCTCCGGGATAAGTGACTCGACAGACATTTCTGTGACTGCCCTCTCTGCTCTGGAGACTTCCAGCCGGTGCCGAGATTAGCCTGAGCTCACCAACTGAGCCTAGGAATGGGTCAGTCAGGTCTGTAAGGAAATTCCTCAGAGAGGACGGCATGGCTTCCATTTGGAAAGACAACTCAGGACTATTTAGGAAAGAAACAAAAAAGAACTGTGTGTGTGTGTGTGTGTGTGTGTGTGTGTGTGGTTGACTGCCCCACGTGACGACATCTGAGCTCGTGAAAACGTACGCCAAGCTGGGCAGACACGGAGGCCTCTTTGGTAAGCATCTCGTGGGGGAATTTCAGAAATCTGGGGTGAAGCTCACCGTAGCGAGCTCCCGGTGCATCCCTCCATGTGGAATGTTGTTTCTCTGCTCTGGCCCGGGGCGTGTCCGGAGGGCCGCCCACTCTACCCGGTTGTGGGTGATCTGGAATGGAGTGCGGGGTTCAGTCTGTGAGGCCTTAGACACACGCTGAGGTTCACCCGGACCTGGGCTGTATCTGAGCTTAGATGCGCCTGTTACCCTTGGGTACGGTCTGCGTTGGGTGTGCTCTGCCTTCTGCTGGACGGCCACACGGTCAGGTGAGCGACACCGGGAGGCTGGGCCGGTGACAGAAGCATGGGACCCTCAGGTTAAATCGCCCCGTGCAGCTGCGAGCAACTCGGAGCTCACAGACCGAGCCTGGGCAGACTGGAGCAGAAACAAGGACAGGTGACGGGGGAAGTGACGGGCTAGCACTGACTGCCCGAGGACAGGTGACGGGTGAAGTGACGGGCGAGCACTGACCGCCCGAGGACAGGTGACGGGGGAAGTGACAGGCGAGCACTGACCGCCCGAGGACAGGTGGTGGGGGAAGTGACAGGCGAGCACTGACCGCCCGAGGACAGGTGACGGGGGAGGTGACGGGCGAGCACTGACCGCCCGAGGACAGGTGACGGGGGAGGTGACGGGCTAGCGCTGACCGCCCGAGGACAGGTGATGGGGGAGGTGACGGGCGAGCGCCGACCGCCCGAGGACAGGTGACGGGGGAGGTGACGGGCTAGCGCTGACCGCCCGAGGACAGGTGACGGGGGAGGTGACGGGCTAGAACTGACCGCCCGGGGACAGGTGACGGGGGAGGTGACGGGCCAGCACTGACCGCCCGAGGACAGGGGAAGTGACGGGCTAGCACTGACCGCCCTAGGACAGGTGACGGGGGCAGTGACGGTCGAGCACTGACCGCCCTAGGACAGGTGACGGGGGAGGTGACGGGCTAGAACTGACCGCCCGAGGACAGGTGACGGGGGAGGTGACGGGCTAGCACTGACCGCCCGGGGACAGGTGACGGGGGAGGTGACGGGCTAGCACTGACCGCCCGGGGACAGGTGACGGGGGAGGTGACGGGCCAGCACTGACCGCCCGAGGACAGGGGAAGTGACGGGCTAGCACTGACCGCCCTAGGACAGGTGACGGGGGAGGTGACGGGCCAGCACTGACCGCCCGAGGACAGGGGAAGTGACGGGCTAGCACTGACCGCCCTAGGACAGGTGACGGGGGCAGTGACGGGCTAGCACTGACTGCCCGAGGATAGGTGACAGGGGAAGTGACCGCCCGAGGACAGGTGACGGGGGCAGTGACGGTCGAGCACTGACCGCCCTAGGACAGGTGACAGGGGAAGTGACGGGCTAGCACTGACCGCCTAGGACAGGTGACAGGGGAAGTGACGGGCTAGCACTGACCGCCCGAGGACAGGTGACGGGGGAAGTGACGGGCTAGCACTGACTGCCCTAGGACAGGTGACAGGGGAAGTGATGGGCTAGCACTGACCGCCTAGGACAGGTGACAGGGGAAGTGACGGGCTAGCACTGACCGCCCGAGGACAGGTGACGGGGGAAGTGACGGGCTAGCACTGACCGCCTAGGACAGGTGACAGGGGAAGTGATGGGCTAGCACTGACCACCTAGGACAGGTGACGGGGGAAGTGACCCGAGGACAGGTGACGGGGGAAGTGACGGGCTAGCACTGACCGCCTAGGACAGGTGACGGGGGAAGTGACGGGCTAGCACTGACCGCCTAGGACAGGTGACGGGGGAAGTGACGGGTTAGCACTGACCGCCTAGGACAGGTGACGGGGGAAGTGACAGGCTAGTACTGACCGCCCGATGAGGGAGGAGTGCACACCAACGTGTCCAGCTGGGACAGGCGAGCAGGCGAGGCCGGTGACGGTCCTTTGTCCTTCCTTTGTGATTCGGTCCCACGAAACCCCCTCCCACAGAACCCACGGTCTGTCTGGCTCTCGCTGCCACAGGGACACTGCCTGACTTCCCAGACTCAACCGCGGGTCCTGACGGGCCAATTAATCTCAATTTTCTCGCGTCGCCTCCTTGGTAACAGGGCGGAACTGTCATCTGTTTATTGCCATCTGCAGATCGTGGCCCTGGCCTCCCTGTGACTTCTGGGCCAGGACAGGGCAGAGCCCACGGCTCTGATCTTACCCTCCGGGTGGCAAGCCAGGTACCAGATGTCCGACAGGCCGCTCGAGAGGAGCATAGACGACGACGTTTATATCTTCCTGGGTTTCTAGTCCGGATGATGCAGTCGATGTTGGCGTCATTTTCCCGGGAGGAGACTGAGGCCCAGGGAGGTTGAGGGACCCGCCGATGGTCACACACAGCTCCGCCCTCGGTGCGAGGAGCGAGAGGAAGGTTGAGGACACGGGGCTCAGAGAATTTGGATCCTGTAGGCTTTCTAATCACCCAGATCCCAGTGACCCAGGACGTCCGAAGCTGCATTTAGTCTGACCTTCTAGGCAGTGAAGACCCAGGGTGAAACAGGTCTCCTGGCTGGTGGGTCACTGGCTGTGCCGGGCGGGCTGTCCCTCAGCCTGTCGGATAAGGCAAACCAGTGGTCCTCACACGCTGGGTTTGCTCGTGACCACCAACCAAGAGGAAGTCAACTCAGGCAGAAAGATCTTTTTCTAAGACTAGATTTGACACCAAGCAAAAATCCTTCCCAACAGGAGGTTACATTTCTTTTTTAAAAAAATTGGTTTTAGAGAGAGCAGGAAGAGAAAGAGAAACATGAGTCTGTTGTTCCACGTAGTCATGTACGCACTGGTTCTCTTTTTCATTTTGTTTAGAAAATTAAATTTAACAGGGTGGCATTGATCAATACGAGCACATAGGTTTCAGGTCAGCGTTTCTATAGCATTTGAACTGTTGATGATGTTGTACACCCATCGCCATTGGTTGAAGCTTGTGCACGCCCTGACCGGGGATTGAACCCGCAACCTTGGTGTTCTGGGATGACACTCCCACTGAGCTCCCGGGCCAGGGCTAAGGATACATTTCTTATAATTTATTAAGCACCTCTTGTGTGCCAAGCATTGGTTTTGTACACTTCACATTTATAGCACACACACCCCCCCCAGGAGATGGGGGTTATTGCCCCACCCTACAGACGGTTTCAAATAGAGGCTTAGAGCGTCCGTTAAGTTGTTGAGGGTCAAAGACAAGGGCCATGTTCCACTCCCAGTGACGCCCAGCCTAGCCGCACCAGAAAAGGCCCTCTGAGCGTCGGGCCGGGAGCCCTGGGACGCTCTCCGGCCTTGGCCCTGCGGGAGCAGAGCCGCAGACAGGAAGTGTCAGGCTGGGGCAGGGCACTACTCGGAGGCAGTGACCAGTCCCCAAGTCCCTTCTGAGTGGAAACACCTCAGACCTTCCTGTCGGGCCCTGGTGATGGATGGCCCCTGGGGGGCGGGGGGGAGGCGAGGAGGATGGTTCCAGAGCTTTCAATCATGACACAGGCCACCCGGATGGCCTCGCTGACTGTCGTCCTCCGCTGGCACAGAGAGGAATTCAGTGCCGGTGCCGAAACACGCCGAGGGAGGGCATTTGTCCTTGCCCCCCCCCCCCCGCCACCACGTGGCTTGATGTGATGAACGGGACCCCGTTGCGTCCAAGCGGCTCTCTGGAGGCCACGCCGGACCCCCCCCCGTCATCCCAAATGCCGTTACCACGGTTGATAGTAACGGGTCACGCAGACACGGAACTACGGAACTAACAGCTCAAAGAGCAGGACGATGTGGATTGTTACGCGTGCATGCATCGTGCGTGACACGCCTACTTCGCTCGGTGATTTTGAGTAGCTCTGACCTAGCTGCAGTTATTATTTGGGGGGCGAGAGGGGCTGTGATTGTAAGATAAATGACACAGTCATCTTCGCTCATGATGGAGATAGAGAGAGGCTTGGAAGGGCTGGTGTCCAGCAAGCCAAGCCTGCAGGTGACAGACCCGGCGTCCTCTTCTGTCCCTGGTCCCTGCAGTACAGACACGCTTCCCTGGCCAACATGCCACTCAGCCACAGAGCCTGGGGGGAGCCCCCTGCACTGCAGCTGGGGGCCACCCCCCCAGGTGTCCCGTCAGTCAGGAGGTGGACAAGAAGGGGTCTACGCCCCGCCCTCCCCCACAGGCCAGTCCCAGCCTCCGTGACCCCCCCCCCCACAATGCCCTCTGAGTCCTCGTGTCCTCGGGCCACCAGAGGAGCCCCCTGCACTGCAGCTGGGGGCCACCCCCAGGTGCCCCATCAGTCAGGAGGCAGACAAGACGGGGTCTACGCCCCGCCCCCCCCCACAGGCCAGTCCCAGCCTCCGTGCCCACCCCACAATGACCCTCTGAGTCCTCGTGTCCTCGGGCCACCAGAGGAGGCCCCTGCACTCTCCAGAGCGCTCCGTGTGTCCTGATGACCCACGTCCCATCCCCTCCCCATGCCCTCTCCCTGTGCCCCTGAGCAGACTCAGCGCGGAGGAGACGGCTCCAGCCAGGGAGGAGGGGGTGACTGTCTCCTGGGCTCTGGGCTCCGACACACGTCTGCTTTCCCAGACAATGCCTCCTGCTCACAGCCGGTCTGCAGCCCTGAGCCCTGAGCCCTTCGTGAGCCTCAAGACGCACGTTTCCCAAGGCTTGTGGGGTCTCCTCGCTGCTCTCGACTAGGGGTCGGACTCTAAGCTTCCCCAGGGGCTGAGAGACAGGTGGCCATCGAGAGAGGCCAGCCTCTCACCTCTCAGCCACTGTGCCCAGCATGAAGCAGACAGCCGGGGCTAAGACACAGGGCAGACACACGGGGACACAGGAACAGAAGCTGCCTGAGGCAGTCTGAGGACAGTAGGGAGCCCCAGCCAGCATCCAGTGGGACCAGAAAGTGTCAGGACCCTTCCACCACAGCCAGCGTCCTGTAGCGTTCGCATAATCGGAAGGAGACCGGTGTCTCACCGTGACTTGCACGGAACTCAGGGAGCCACTGGTCTTAGCTTACGCCCGGCGGTGCCTGAGAACAGACCCACAGGGAGCAGCTCACCACGAGGGGCGCGTCATCAGCCCTTGTCACCCCAGGAGAGCAGGGACAGTACCACAGGGCACACTGTGTCAGTACAACTCCAAGGCTGCCCACGGGGAAACATACATGTCTAGATTGCCTCAAACTTGAAAAGAGCTCATGTGCCTTTAGAAAAAAAAAAAATACAAGAACACCACTCAACGTCCACCTGCACTGTGGGTGAAGGGTAGCGGCCCTGGTCACTCAGCTGGGGCTGGAATCTAACCTAGTCCTCCCCTGCCCCCCACTTCGTACCTTCCTGACGAGCGGAGAAATATCAGAAGCACACCCCGAAGGCTCACGGTTCTGACCCCACCCTCGCCCACAGGGCCTCTGCTCAGAGACCGGGTGCGCTGATTATCGGAGGAGAGCTTAGTGTCAGACATCCAGCAAAGACACGAGGCGACGTCACTGAGAGAGATTGTGACACACAGACTTCTCTGTTGGTCTCAGGGATGCGATCGGCTAGGGATGCCCAGGGCGCCCACCTGAGCCCACAGTCCTCACAGAAGAACCACAGACATTTCTCCCACTGGAGCCAAGGTGGTATCTGAACCAACCTGTGAGGCTGTCCTCCCTCCCTTCCTCCTTTTCTTTCCTTTCCTTTCCTTCCTTCTTTCTTTCCTTCTCTCTTCTTTTTTCTTCCTTTCCCTTCCTTCCTTTCCTTCCTTCCTTCATTCCCTTCTTCCTTTCCCTTCCCTTCCTTTCCTTCCTTCTTTCCTTCCTTCCTTCCCCTTCTTTCTTTCCTTCCTTCCTCCCTCCTCCCTCCCTTTCTTTCTCCCTCCCTTCCTTCCTTCTTTCTTTCCTTCCTTCCTCCCTCCCTCCTCCCTCCCTTCCTTTTCTCTTCCTTCCTTTCCTCCCTCCCTCTCTCCCTCCCTTCTTCCTTTCTTCCTTCCTTCCTTTTCTCTTCCTTCCTCCCTTCCTCTCTTTTTTATTGATTGACTTTTATAGAGAGAGAGGAAGGGGGAGAGAGAGAGAGAGAGAAAAACATACCAGCAAGTGCTGGGCCCTGGTGTCTGAGCCCTCAGACTTTCAGGAATGGAGGGGCTGACCTGTAGGGCCTCTGCCTTGGTCTGACCACGCCATGTGCCCTTTATTATTGACCTTTGACTTCCTCATGCACCTCGGGCTCCACTGGTGGCGCCGGGTTTTGAATGACCCTGCGTTTATGCCCTGCTGTCTTCTCCACACAGACGCGTACCCTAATTCTGAAGTCGTCTACATTTGGACCAATGGCACGACCAAGTCGGTGGTGGTGGCAGAGGACGGGTCCAGGCTGAACCAGTACCACCTGATGGGGCAGACAGTGGGCACGGAGAACATCACCAGCAGCACAGGTGAGCCCTGGGGCACACAGGATGTCACATTGGTAGTGGGGGGGGGGGCGCAGGGCGCCATACGCAGGTGGGCGGGAGCACGCAGGACGCCGCACTCGGGGCTGGGGGCGCAGGATGCCGCACTGGAGGGGGGGCGCGCAGGACGCCGCACTGAGGGGTGTACAGAACATAGCACTCGGGTGGGGCCGGGGCACGCAGGACGCTACACTCGGGTGGGTGGTGGGTGGAGCTCGGGCTCCAGCAGCAGTCTGGAGGGGGCACCGCCCAAGCCTACCCATCCGTCCACCTGTGCTCTCCTTGGCAATCCAGGGAACAGCTGCGAGGCAGCCCTCTGAGAGCGGCCCCCTCCCTGCCCCTGCACTGGGAGACACAGCTGTGGCGGCTGGTGGCATTAAGCGACAGGCAGAGTGAGCATTAATCGGCCAGTGTGTTGGGCCCCGTGTGAACAGGCCCCAGTGACCACAGGCCCTGCCCGAGGCCACGTGGACCTGCTTATGTAACACAGCCCCTGCCCTGAGCGCTGAGACTTGCAAGCTGATTTCTTGCAAACACTCCCATTTACCCTGTGCCCTGCCTCCCACTTTGAACATTTCAGAGAAGATGTCCTCGGGGTAAATTTTGGAAAAAAAACGCAAACAAGCCGCACAGAAATAGCCCAGGCCTTACAAGCAGCTGGGGCTGGGACTTTCCCCACCACACCTGTGGGGCTGACCGGAGTCGTAGAGGCGCCGTCTGGGCCTCTTCACCTGACGCACAACGGGCACGTGTCCAAAGGAATGCAATGCCTTCCCCTTCCTTGGCCTGCAAGGCGTGTCTCCAGACAACAGCTCCTGGCTGCACAAAGCCACACTCAAACCATCAGGGTCAAAACAGCATGGCTATGAGCAGGACAGGGCTCAAAAAAAAGAGTCTCCAGGTGGCCGAGGAGAAAAGAACTGGGACCAGTGGGTAACAGGACCCACTGGTCCCTGATTGCACCCCGAGTTCTGATCTCCAGAGGGCATCCTCACAGGAGCCCCTAGTCTGCACCCTGCTTTCCAGGGGGCTGCAGAGAGTGCATGGACTTTTCGCCCTGCCCACCGTTGCTGGGCGTCCCGGAGATAGGTGATGGCCGGACAGGTGTGATGGGGGACAGGACAGAGGCTTCCCTTTGTGACTCCAATTTAAGAGCCAAAGAAGAGGAAACAGACCCAGTTTTGCGGGAGCAAGCGAAAAGGTCGCCCTGCAGACGCGGAGTGAAGAACTGTGATGGTGACGGACGGACGACACACCGTTTGGAGTCGCTTCATCCCAGTTCTTTGATTCTGAGACGTTCTCTGATCTCGCTACCGTCAGTTCGAAAATGACACGAAAGGGGAAAGAACACCACCACTGAAGGAGGAGGGTTCAAAAGCAAGGCGGTGACGGCAGAGCCAGTTTGGCGGAGAAACCTGAAGACGCATCCCCTGTGCCGAGGTGTCAGAGGCCATCGGGGTTGTTACAGAGGTCCGGTCCTGGCGATAATATGTATCTCGGCCCCTTTCTCTGGGCCCCTGTTGTTTTTCTGCTGTGAGGGTCAGCTGGAGCCCACCGGCCCCCTCTCACCTGTCTCACCTGTCTCACCTGTCCGGGACTGGGGGTGAGGGCGATTGGGAAAAGTATGGCCAGCCACAACCTGTCCCCAAGGCACTTTTGAAAGCTGTCTCTTTTCCTCAAAGGGGACGCAAAACTATCACCTATGGTCTTAATGTTTCCTTCTGCCTCTGACGTTGGGCGTGTTGGAAAGGCACACGGGACACACCTTCGCTGGCCCTGCTGCACTCTGGGCTTTGATTGTGACAGCGAGCCTCCTTGGAGCTGTGTCGTTCCGAGGCTCAGAAGCCCCAGCTCTGTCCACACAGCCCGCAGACCACTTCCAGTAGATGGCGCCGCCCTGTGGGGTCTGCTTTCCCTAGGAGCGGACCTCCTTCCCTGGCCCTGTTCAAGCTCAGCCGGGCGCCCCCAGCCACAAGCGCGGTACCCTCTAAGCCGTATGACTCAGCCAGAGCCCTCTCTGTTTTCAGATCTAGTCAGGTCTGCCTCTAGCGCCCGTCCCCATCGCCCCGGGGAGGTGCAAATTCAACAGAGATGCAGCCTCAATCCCCTTTGCACCTCCTCCCTCCCCTGCAGCCCAGGCTCCTTACCAGTTCACCATCAGGGCGGCACCGTTTTCCGCGATGAACGGGAGGTCGCCCCTGGCCTCCCACATGGCCAGGTAGATCCACAGGAGGCACTGAGGCATTGCCGAGGAAGTGCCCCCGAGCTCCCTGGCAGGTGGTGGGGAGACAGGAGCCTCCAGGACCCACACCTCCAGCAGAGCACGGAGCCTCTGCCCCCCCCCCCCAGCTCCGCAGAGCCTCCCAGACTGGGAAACAGGATGGGCAGAAACCCCTCCGCTAACCACAGGGCTCTGCGATGTGCCCAGTTCTGTGTAGAGAGGCTAAATCCCGAATCCTAATGGCATCTGCAGCAGGGGACGGAGGTGGGGGGGGGGGTGTGTGGAGGCAGGGGCACAGATTGTGAGCGGGGATTATTACTCGGAGAGCACAGAAATCTGATTTTCTCCCAGGAAAACCATCCATCAGCAAGGGCCCTGCAGAGGCCGGATGAAGGTCAAAAGACTTACACAATGACCATTAAGGAACGCATGCGTTTTTCCACCCTCTCCTTGGCCCCCCACATCGGTCAGATAAACATTTGTCCAATGGGAGGCGCAGAGAGGCCAGGGGTCCCGGGTGCCCAGGACCCAAGCCGGGATGCTTATCTGCAGGTGAATACACCATCATGACCGCTCACTTCCACCTGAAGAGGAAGATCGGCTACTTTGTCATCCAGACCTACCTGCCCTGCATCATGACCGTCATCTTGTCTCAGGTCTCCTTCTGGCTGAACCGGGAGTCCGTCCCCGCCAGGACCGTGTTTGGTGAGTGTCCCCCAGCCCACACCACGACCTTTTCTAGTCTGCGACCTGCAAAGCAGAGAGTCGACAGGGTGAGAATTCAGAGGGAAGGGTTACAATTTACTCAGCCTCGCTCTCTGCGCCAGGGTTTGGGGAAGAATGAATGGTCCGCGGGGGAAAAGCCTTTCACTGTTAAGTGGAGGTTTTTGTTTGTTCTCATTTATTTAGTTTTATTTATTTGTTTATGGTTTGAAATTGCCAGCAAGCTGTCTTATGTGAGGTTTTGTTGTATAGTATTTTCCTGGGTCTCAAAAAGTCCTACTTTGGATGTGATTAGGTAATTTTCTTTGAAATGGGCACCCCACTTTAAAGTTAACCCCCAAGCAGCAATCCACATCACTTTATGATAGTAATAAATTATACCTATAATATCATGTATTATATGTGCTATTATATACAATACCTATGATATGCATGTGTATAGATACTGGTTTGTACATATATATATGGTAAGAATCTAGTTTAACATCATGACATTGTGTCTTTTTTTAATTGATGTTTAGAGAGAGGAAAGGAGAGAGAGAGAGAGAGGGAGAGAGAGAGAGAGAGAGAGAGAGAGACAAGATATTTGATTTGCTGTCCCACTTATTTATGCATTCATTGGTTGATTCTTGCATGTGCACTGACCGGGGGTTGAACCCACAACCTTGGCATATTGGGATGAAGCTCTGACCAACTGAGTTACCCAATCAGGGGACATTGACTTTTACTTTGAAGCTCTGTGCCCTCAAATCTGAGGAGTGATATGAAAGGCTGCCTTGCTGGTCATCGGTGGGCAGGGAGATGCCCCCGTCTTTCTAAACTGTAAAGCACAATTCAGGCTTCCAAGGACGGAAAGGTGACCAGTGTTTTATGTTCATGCTCCCCTAGTGTGGCCCCAGATGTGACCCAGGTGTTACTATGGGGCGTCTCCCTAGCTCCAGCCGTGCACCTGGCCTCCCTCACCTCACCCAGTTAAACTTTGGGAATCTTTCAGGGAGCACTGCTGCTCCCCTAGCTCTTTAGGAGGGTCTTAGTAGACAGGCATGGGAACATATGAATAGAAAATGCTGTTTCCTCCTGGAGATTCTTAAGGCACATTACGACAGGAAAGACCCAAGAAGACATAAGGAACCCATTCGAGGTCATGGACAGACCGCCCCCCTGCCCAGCACAATGATTGAATGGATTTTAAGGACAATTACAGATGCCTACTGATGAATCATAAGCTGGCCCTGATCTGTTTCCACTCTTTCCGATCCCTGCCCCGTCACCAGGGGTGACCACGGTGCTGACCATGACGACCCTGAGCATCAGCGCCCGGAACTCGCTGCCCAAGGTGGCTTACGCGACAGCCATGGACTGGTTCATCGCCGTGTGCTATGCGTTCGTCTTCTCGGCGCTGATCGAGTTTGCCACCGTCAACTACTTCACCAAGAGGGGCTGGGCCTGGGACGGAAAGAAGGCACTGGAAGCAGCCAAGATCAAGGTACTGACGCTCCTCCTCCTTTCCCGCTGACGCTCCTCCTCCTTTCCCGCTGACGCTCCTCCTCCTTTCCCGCAGACGCTCCTCCTCCATTCCCGCAGACGCTCCTCCTCCTTTCCTGCTGACGCTCCTCCTCCGTTCCCGCTGACGCTCCTCCTCCATTCCCGCAGACGCTCCTCCTCCGTTCCCGCAGACGCTCCTCCTCCTTTCCCGCAGACGCTCCTCCTCCGTTCCCGCAGACGCTCCTCCTCCTTTCCTGCAGATGCTCCTCCTCCATTCCCGCAGATGCTCCTCCTCCATTCCCGCAGATGCTCCTCCTCCATTCCCGCAGACGCTCCTCCTCCGTTCCCGCTGACGCTCCTCCTCCTTTCCCGCAGACGCTCCTCCTCCTTTCCTGCAGACGCTCCTCCTCCGTTCCCCCAGATGCTCCTCCTCCTTTCCTGCAGATGCTCCTCCTCCTTTCCCCCAGACGCTCCTCCCCCTTTCCCGCTGATGCTCCTCCCCGGTTCCGCAGACGCTCCTCCTCCGTTCCCGCAGATGTTCCTCCTCCGTTCCTGCAGACCACCCCCCCCCCCTTTGCAGAGAAAACGCCCCTGGGTCTAGGTCCAAATGCACGACAAAGCCTTTCTCCTCCCTGCCACCCCACCACCCCAACAACACGACCCCTTCCCTTCGACCCAGGTCCCCTGCAGTCCTCCTTGTAACGGTTCCCGTTTCAACTTCCTTTTGGATCTCCAGCTCTGTCTGAGCGAGAGCTCTGCGTTGATTATACGCAGGACTATTCTTTTTTTGTTAATATTCAGTGAGAGGAGGAGAGGCAGAGACAGACTCCCACATGCGCCCAACCGGGATCCACCCGGCACGCCCACCAGGGGGCGATGCTTTGCCCACCAGGGGGCGATGCTCTGTTGCAACCGGGGCCATTCTAGCGCCTGAGGCACAGGCCACAGAGCCATCCCCAGCGCCCGGGCCAACTTTGCTCCAATGGAGCCTTGGCTGCGAGAGGGGAAGAGAGAGAGAGAGAGAGAGAGAGAGAGGGAGAAGTGAGAGGGGGAGGGTTGGAGAAGCAGATGGGCGCTTCTCCTGTGTGCCCTGGCCGGGAATCGAACCCAGGACACCCACAGATGTTCTACCACCGAGTCAACCGGCCGGGGCCTACATTTGCAGTTTTGATCATTATATTGACCAGTGTCACCCAGTCCCTATCCCGCCCAACGGACGACGTCTCCAGCATCCCGGGAGGTTCCCAGCCTCTCTGCAACCATGGTAACCACCATGCTGATTTCTTCCACCATAACTACCTTTACCTGAAATTATAGAATTTCGCCTCCAAGACCGGCCATGTGGGGTTATAGGCCTACAAGTCTCTGGGGTCTGCCGGGGCTAAGCTGATGAAAACCCTTTCTCTTCTAACAGATAAACCTTTTAGAAGTGAGCTGACCGCTGACGCCCTGGCATTCTTCTTCTGTTTTGCAGAAAAAGGAGCGTGAGCTCATCATCCTCAACAAGTCCACAAATGCTCACGCCGCTGGGAAGATGACCCAGACCCCCCAAATCCCTCAGGAGCAGACCCCTGCAGGGACCGCCAACACACCCTCCACCATCTCAGGAAGACCCCTTGATGAGAAGACCCCCGACAGCAAAAAGACTTATAATAGCATCAGCAAGATCGACAAAATGTCCCGGATTGTATTCCCAGTCCTGTTTGGCACTTTCAACTTGGTGTACTGGGCGACGTATCTGAACAGGGAGCCGGTGATTAAAGGGGCCACCTCTCCCAAGTGACCCGCTGCCCTCCTCCCAAACTCCAAGCGAGCCATACTTCCCATGGAGTGGGACCCAGGAGAGGGCTGAGCTCAGACGGGGGCGGGGCGGGGGCTTCCCATCTTTGGGCACCTAACCTTTCAGGACATTTTTGCATGTTTAATAATCTGTACAATGCCTAACGATTGCCTTGATGTTTCTACGTAGAACGTCAGATGTTTCCTGAGATGTCACGTTGACGAACAAAATAAAGCAAACAACGTCCTTTCTGGAGAGCCAGGATAGCTTTGACACTTGGAACCCTGATCATTTACAAACGAGATGAGTCTATTTTTCACTGTTCCAAGTGTTACCTAATGATGTTTTTTATACTTTACAACGCCATTTCATACAAAATTTCCCGGCGAAATAAATATTTTAGGAAACGCTCCCTGGTTCTTACTTGACCAACTCTCACAAGGAACGAAAGGTCACAAAGAGCACATTTCTTTTTTTTTCATTAGGAAAGGAAGCTGTGAGCATTTATGTAAGAAAGTAATTACCTTTGATAATTCTTAACTTTCAGAAATTCAAGTCCTGCATGACTTTAATTTTAGGAAATAGAATAGGCAACTATTTAGGCAGACAAGTTTAGTAACAGTTACGTTAGGTTAATGGATAAAACATTTCCCCAAGGAAAAAATAAACTGCTTAAAAAATTATTTTGTGTGTTGAGTAGGGGAGAAACCTCCCCCCTACTTCCCAGCCACTGCCCCTTCTAACTGAACAATGACTAAGAAAGAAGAGATTTTTAAAGCCAAGTGTGTGCGGGTCTAAAACATGGACATGCCCACAAACAGTGTGTACGCTCCCGTGGTGACAAACTGTAATTGAGTCCTTTTCCACTTTATTTCCTTGTACGTATTTCACGATTGACGTATTGCTCCTGTTAGCTTTTGTATATGAACCTGAAAAGTTCATTAAAAAATAAAAAAAATGAACCAGTCCTGTGGAGGTCATTTTGTGGGGAGAAAAAAAAAATTCATATTTTGGTGGATTCGTTTCCTAAATATGACACGAAGGAAACCCATCATGAAATTGCTTGGGGGGGGGGGCGTTGGAAATATTGGGGGGGGACACTTTCCAAAAACTATGGTTGTCTGACTGCTATACTGTACCACTGAAATGAATACAAAATAATATTGAATGTCAGCTGTAATTGAAAAAATAAAATAAAAAAGAAAGAAGAGGCTGACCAGGTGGTGGCGCAGTGGATAAAGTGTTGGACTGGGACACAGAGGACCCAGGTTCGAGACCCCGAGTTCGCCAGCCTGAGCGCAGGCTCATCTGGTTTGAGCAAAGCTCACCAGCTTGGACTCAAGGTCGCTGGCTTGAGCAAGGGGTTACTCAGTCTGCTGAAGGCCCACAGTCAAGGCACATATGAGAAAGCAATCAATGAACAACTAAGGTGCTGCAAGAAAGAATTGATGCTTCTCATCACTCTCTCTTCCTGTTTGTCCCTATCTGTTCCTTTCTCTGTCTCTGTAACAGAAAGAAATAAAGAAAGAAAGAAGAAAAGAAAAGAAAAGAAAAGAAAAGAAAAGAAAAGAAAAAAGAAGGGCCCTGCCCAGATAGCTCAGTTGGTTAGAGTGATATTCTGATAGGCCAAGGTTGTGGGTTCAATCCGTGGTCAGGTCAAATACCAAGAATCAACCAATGAGCACATAAACAAGTAGTAGAAGGATGGACCTTGATTACATACTGAGTGAAATAAGTAAATCAGAATAAACTAAGAACTGTATGATTCCATACGTAGGTGGGACATAAAAGTGAGACTCAGGTACATGAACAAGAGTGTGATGGTAACCGGAGGGGGAGGGAAGAAGGAGAGGGAGAGAGTGGGGGGAGGGGAGGGCCACAAAGAAAACCAGATAGAAGGTGACGGAAGACAATCTGACTTTGGGTGATGGGTATGCAACATAATCTAATGCCAAAATAACCTGGAGAGGTTTTCTCTGAACATATGTACCCTGATTTATCAATGTCACCCCACTAAAATTAATTTAAAAAAAAAAGTAGAACAAGTTAATGTTTCTCTCTTTCTCTCAAATCAATAAAAATAAAAATAAAAAAATTTTAAAGAGAAGAATGCAAAAAAAAAAAAACACCTTTCTTGGCAGTTTGACTCTGCCACGGACTAATTTTTTAGGATACCACGTAGAGACAAAGGTGACTTCAACCCCAGTGAGGGTAAGTAGGTAAAACCATACGCTCTCCCCTCTCATACACACCTCCCTCCCCGGGGACCTCCTGGGGGCCTCTGCTGAACGGAGTCCTAGCTGAGGGTGTTGTGCCACGAAGGTGCCCCGGGGCAGGCAAGGTGGCCCCTTGCCAGGACCTGGCTTCCTGCCTCCCGTCTGCTGTGTGTGGATAGTCAGAGCGCGCTGCGTTGGGGCCCTCCACTGACCCTGCTGGAGGAGGCGCCCAGAAGCATAGAAGGAACGCCTCCCACCTCCACGGCGACTGGCTCGGAACGACAGACTTGGGCTGATGAGAACGAGCCCCCCATCAGAACGAGGAGGCTCCGGTTCGGTCCGTGAAACAGGCTGAAAGCCCACTGCCCCGCCCCACCGACGCCTGGTTCCAAGACCTCACGGAGGGCAGGGAGGACAGGTCTGCAGAAAGGATGCTCCCACATCTCCACGCGGACGCGCTTCTCCAAGACAAACGGCGCCGCCTCCCCAGAACGACGTCCTGTCGCCCACGATCGACCGGCAGAACATCTGCCCGCACGGGGGGTGGGGGGGGGGCACACCCGCTGCTCCCCACGAGACGTGCGCTGTCACGGAATGCTCTGTCACGTTTCTCTTACACACCCCCTTGCGGTCCTGCCGCGCGTCGTCGCTGGGAGGTGGACAGAGGCTGGCCCGTGTCACGTCGAGGGGACGGCACACACGAACACGCGCTTCCGGCGTCTGTCTCTGTCCTCAGAGGAGGTGACGTCCTTCATGTCAGGTGGCTGTCGACAACTTCTCAGCTCTGTTACGGGAACCCCCCCAGAAAACCGCCGAGTGGATTCCAATGTGAAGCCATGCCTTCCGCACCCACGCGCAGCTTGGGCTTAAATCTGATCAGCGTTGAGCACACACACACAAAAAAAGACCACCACCTTTTTCTGCTCTCGGATGTCCTGTGGTAGATGTTTCAGCGTTTGCTACTTTTTCTCTTTGATGAACACAAAATAAAGGATCCCCTTGGGGGGGGGGGATGGTAACAAGGCAAGCAATAAAGACTTAAAAATAAATACAAGGTATTGCGCCCTACTTTTTGAGCCGTGGTGTGTCTCAATGTATCTTTTTTGACGGGCGCCCCATAAATAACCATTCGGAATGTTCTAAGAAGCCAGGCTTCAGGAGGCTGGGTCTCTCCCAGACCTCTGTGTCTCTCTATCTAGGACAAACTTGGACAAACATTGGCCTACGTGCTTGTATCCGATAACCGGGTGGGTCCCAGGGCTCCCGGACAACGACCCAAGTGACAGTGGCAAACAAACACCCTTGCGGAAGACGGATAAGGAGCTGGGTGGGTCTGCTCACCTGTTTGTGAATGACCTCCACGGTCGTTCCAACCTGCGTCTTCTCTGGGACAAGTCAGGGGACGCCGGTTCCCTGAATCAGAAACCTCTGCTTTAGACGGGGACTCTGAGACGCAAAGAGGTCAGTCCGCGGGTTGGCTTGCATCCTGTGCCACGTCAGGAGAAAATGCCGGCCCCATTCTCTGACCTCCCCGGTGTTAATCATTGGCTTCGCAGCACCACGCATTTGCTTTCCGGCAGAAGCTGATTCAAAATGCAACCTAAAGCCCTGCTTGAATGAGTCTATGTGTGGCTTACCTAGAGAATTTCTTCTTTTTCTCCTCCTCCTCCTCCTCCTTCTTTTTCTTCTTTCTCTCTCCCCCCCCCCCCTGAAAACACGACCTTTAAGCTGGTTCCCTCTTCCAGAAAATTATCTGGGCTTCTGGGATAAAAGGAACTCCTCTTGCTAGAAGGAACCTGTCAGAGTAGTGGTCTCTACACCACTCTCCTCCACTGGACACACAGAGAGAGAGAGAGAGAGAGAGAGAGAGAGAGAGAGAGAGAGAGAGAAAGAGGAGGAGAAGGAAGTGAGGAGGATGAAACCAAGTATCTTGATGTGATCCCTCCTTCCAGAGCACAGATGCAAACGCTTATGTTCAGTGCCTCGGGCAGGAACCACCTGGAGGGGAAGGCTGACCAGGAGGGCCTCACATCTTCAATCAGCCTCACCCTCTGTCCTCTACCCAGCCAGCTGATCCCACTCAGCATAATGCTCTCCAGATCCATCCACGCTGTCGCAAGAGTGAGATTTCCCTCTTTCCTACAGCTGAGTAGTATTCTGATGTGTAATTGGACCACAGTTTTTTGTTTGTTTGTTTGTATTTTTCTGAAATGAGAAGCAGAGAGGCAGAGAGACAGACTCCCGTATGCGCCCGACTGGGATCCACCCGGCATGCCCACCAGGAGGCGATGCTCTGCCCATCTGGGGCATTGCTCTGTTGTAACCAGAGCCATTCTAGTGCCTGAGGCAGAGGCCATGGAGCCATCCTCAGTGTCCAGGCAAACTTTGCTCCAGTGGAGCCTTGGCTGCGGGAGGGGAAGAGAGACAGAGAGAAAGGAGAGGGGGAAGGGTGGAGAAGCAGGTGAGTGCTTCTCCTGTGTGCCCTGACTGGGAATCAAACCCAGGACTTCCACATGCCAGGCCAATGCTCTACCACTGAGCCAACCAGTCAGGGCCAGCTTTTTTTTTTTTTTTAATACACTCATCAACTGATGGACAACTGGGCTGCATAAACTAACAAACAGAATAGAAACAGACTCCTAGATACAGAGAACAGACTGACAGCTCTCAAAAGGGAGGGAGGTTGAGAAGCTGGGTGGAAAAAAAATGAAAGTAAAATAAAAAGCGCATAGATACAGACGACAGTCTGGTGATTAGCAGAGGGAGAGGGGGTGGGGGAAGGGAGAAGAGGGTGGAGGGGGGTGGATGGATGGTGGTGGAGGGGGTGTGACTTGAGGAGGTGGGCACACAATGCAGCGTACAGATGATGCATTATGGAACTGTGCACCTCACGCCTATATAATTTTATTAACCAATGTCACACCAGTAAATTCAATTAAAAAACAAAAGAGCAGTAACAAACTTAAAAAAAAAACTTTATTAGGAAAAGTAATTTTTAAAAAAAAAATCAGAGTTGTATTTTTCAGAACGGGGAGAATGTTTAATTAAACGCCACCATCCAAATAGTTTGAAGGGCTATTGATTACTGGGGGGGCGGAGGGTTGTTTGTTTTTGGTTTGTGGATGAATTGGGCATCGTGCCAAGAGTCATGCCTACTGCCTTGTCTAATTGTGACCGCAGTGCAGTGAGGTACCTGTTCCGCTTCCAATTTTACTGACATGTGAAAACCCAGACCCTGAAAGTTGGGGTAACATGCTAGAGGGTGGTCACATGAATGTTTTGTGCCCCAAGGCTAGCATGTGAAGCTATTATCAAATCCTACATCCATAGGTCAGAGTCCAATGCCAAGGGAAGACGGGAACACACTATTTATTTATTTAATTTTTTTAATGGGGCGACATCAATAAATCAGGATACATATATTCAAAGATAACATGTCCAGGTTATCTTGTCACTCAATTATGTTGCATACCCATCACCCAAAGTCAGATTGTCCTCTGTCACCTTCTATCTAGTTTTCTTTGTGCCCCTCCCCCTCCCCCTTTCCCTCTCCCTCTCCCCCCTCCCCCCGTAACCACCACACTCTTATCTATGTCTCTTAGTCTCACTTTTATGTCCCACCTACGTATGGAATAATGCAGTTCCTGATTTTTTCTGATTTACTTATTTCACTTCGTATAATGTTATCAAGATCCCACCATTTTGCTGTAAATGATCCGATGTCATCATTTCTTATGGCTGAGTAGTATTCCATAGTGTATATGTGCCACATCTTCTTTATCCAGTCATCTATTGATGGGCTTTTTGGTTGTTTCCATGTCCTGGCCACTGGGAACACACTCTTTAAAGCAGTGGTCCCCAACCCCCCGGGCCGTGGACCGGTACCGGTTCGTGGGCCATTTGGTACCGGTCCACAGAGAAAGAATAAATAACTTACATTATTTCCGTTTTATTTATATTTGTCTGAATGATGTTTTATTTTTAAAAAATGACCTGATTCCCTCTGTTACATCCGTCTAAGACTCACTCTTGACGCTTGTCTCGTAGGTTTGACAATTATATTTAAAAACACCACAGTTTTTACACCAGTTGCATAATTTTATTTTATTTTTAAATTTTTTATTTATTTACTTTTTTTTAGATTTTATTTATTCATTTTTATTAGAGAGAGGGAGAGATAGACAGAGAACAAGGGGAGGAGCAGGAAGCATCAACTCCTATATGTGCCTTGACCAGGCAAGCCCAGGGTTTCGAACCGGCAACCTCAGCATTCCAGGTCGACGCTTTATCCACTGCGCCACCTCAGGTCAGGTCACATAATTTTATCTTGTACATTTATCCATCCCACCCTAAAGGCCGGTCTGTGAAAATATTTTCTGACATTAAACCAGTCCGTGGCCCAGAAAAGGTTGGGGACCACTGCTTTAAAGTACTTTGGATGGGGGAGGGAGGGGCAGGGCACTTTGTGGCCATTGACAATTAAAATGTAAATTTTAAAAGAGGTAAACCTCCATTGTGAGAGGTAGCTTCAAATCGGAAAGAACTTTCTTTTTTGAAAAACTGTATGTGCCCTTGTCACGGTGTCGATGAAAACAGCATTTTAAATATTTAAACAGTAATTATAATGTCTCTTTTATAATATTAACACATTCTCCAACAGTTGATGCCAGACGCAAACATGGCAGGGGATATGAACCCTCCCGATGGTGGCAGTTACCCACTGGGACTGCAGCCTCCTCAGGTAGTGCTTCTGAAGTGTGCGAAAGAGGTGCGTTTCATCAGATTTGCATGATTGCCTGTTTGTCTCTGTCATGTTCAATAGAAGATCTCAACCCCCAAATCAGATGATCTGTAGCTCATTTTGAAATGAGCATTGGGCTCCTTATGGAAATGTGTGATTCAAAAATATTTACTGCTTAGATTTTTTTTTTTTTTTTTGCCTAATATTAAGGTGTAAAAGAAACGGGTTTCCTTCGCTTTTCTGAGTTCAGATTGAGAGACAAAGAAAACCAAAGATCAGATACTATATTTTGGTGGGTTTTTTTTAAAAAAAATTATTTATTTATTTGAAAGAGAGAGAGAGAGAGAGAGGAGAGAGAGACCTTGATTTGTTGTTCCACTTATTCATGCATTCATCCGTTGATTCTCGCATGTGCCCTGACTGGGGATCGAACCTGCAACCTTGGCCTCTCAAGACAACGCTCTAACTGAGCTGCCTGGATACTAGAGTCTATCATGTAGAAACCTTAGGAAGAAAAACTTGAAATGAGCTCTGAGTTGATTTAAGCTCAATTTAGTCTATATTCTTCCTGCTGCTGCCCCTGTCTCCCTGAGCAGCCAGCGGAGTCCAGGACAGGGACAGGTGTTTGGTGGATGAGAACCGATGGAAAGAAGGAATCCTTTTTCTTTTATTTATTGGTTGATGTTTGAGAGAGAGTCATCAGTCTGTTGGATCCATTCCTCTGCTCATTCAGACTGCCATCGGTTGATTGCTAATTAAGAAAAACAATTCCCCCACCGAAAAGTAAGGATGTGCTCAAAAATATATACATAAATACATTGGGGACAGACAAAAAGGTGTCACACACGAGTCAGCTTGAAGAGGCTCCTGCGGTCTGTCTAAATCTTGGTTAAACCTGGGAATAATGGTAACTCATAACAGTAATGGGTTAAGATACGCTGAACAAAACCAGAAACCACAAGTCCACACGGAAGTCGTAAGAGAGGAAGAGACGACGTGCTTCTTTCAAGTACCGTCTCGTACGTGTAGGAGAAACCTCAGAAAATCGACGCTTCACAACCAACGGGCAAAAGTCACCAACGCAAGCTGAATCGTAGTTAAGGATTCTCAAAGAATTCACCCCCCCACCAAGAATAGTTAACAATTTTTTTTAGTGTAACTTTACAGTGGAGAAAACTGGCAGAGACCAACTTAACCAAGTGATTCCCGTGACCCATGGTAACACAAACTCCTCGGGTTCTGGGCCCCCAAGGCCGTGCACCAAGAAAGAACACATTACCTATCCGGAATTTCTGCATGGATTACATACTCAGAATCTGATCGTGAGGAAGGAGCAGACACACCCCTTTCTGAGGCACATTCTATAAAACCATGGCTTCCACTGAAATTATCCATGTTATCTTAAAAAAAAACCGCAAAACACCAAACAACTGTTCTAGGTAAAAAATATATATGATATATATTTTTCCCCTTATTTTTTTCATATATATGACAAACAATGAATGAGTTTTGTGACCCTGAATGGGATCTTGGATCAAATCGAGGGGAAAATGTGATTGAAGATGTTATTGGAACAATGAACAAAATTGCACCAGGGACTGTAAATTATGTTGTGTTTGATGGAAATAAGTTTCTTTTTAAGCTTGTGATTATTCAGAATAAATAGTTTAAAAAGTTTTGGGGGGGATAATTTATCAGCTGACCTCCAGTTAAATGGCAAATGGCCTAGAACAGCCAAAAGCATAAACTAGAAATAATAGCTATTAACAATCATTTTTGAAAGCTGTAGTAATTTTTTAAAAAACCAGAGAAATACCTGTGGTTATGGTGCACTAGATCAAGAGGACGGAGCCCAGAAAGGGATGCATTCAGACATCATCACCCGATTTATGCAAACGTGGTGGTGAAAAGATGGCGTTTTAAATAAATCATGCAAGGTCAATTAGCTTTCTGTCGGAGGATAAATGACCATTGACTCATAAATAAAATCATATGCTAAAATTTAATTAGAAATGAAACCTGGTCATATAAAAGAGTCACTTTCTTCCTGAGCTTTTAGAGAAAAACATAGATTATCATTAGGCTTTCTGGATAAGCAATGATGTGTTAGGATACAAAGCAACAGTGTTGCTAAAACACTATTTGGAGAGCAAGCTGGCAAACCACAGATTGAGGGGAGAGAGCCCTTACAAGCACCCACATGAAAGGACTCCTAACAAAACCACATCAGGAGGAGGCCCTGGCCAGGTAGCTCAGTTGGTTGGAGTGTCATCCTGATTCACCCAAGTTGTGGGTTCCACGCCGGTCAGGGCACACATGGGAAGCAACCAATAAGTGCATAAATGGGTAGAACAATAAATTGCTATTTCTCCCTATATCCCTTCCTTTCTCTCTAAAATCAACCAATAAACACACACACACACACACACACACACACACACACACACACACACGTTGTGCACAATGAGCTCCTACAAACAAAAATAAAACTGGTTAGTTTTGCTGTGGGCAAAACCCTTAAGAGATTCATGAAAGAAGATTCCCACAACCAGAACGAGACAGCAGCTTGTAAGGTCGGTGGGCACTGGGGGAAGGTCATGTGAGGAACCAGACCAGGGAACTTTGCTTGGAACCGCCCACACCCATGCGCGCCAAAAGAAACTTCCCAGGAGTCCTGGAGAAAAAGAGTGACCGTCTGTCAGCCAGTGAAATTTCGCCACATCATATTACCTCACCCACCCTAAATGATCCCTCTAAATATCCCCCACGCGGTTTTCTCCATGTGAATTCTCTGGCCCCTGTTCCCCTGGACCAGAGGACATCCTCCGGGAAGCGCTGTACTAAATAAAGCTTTTATTATTTCACACTTCGTGGCTATGCCCTTCTTTCTTCCTCGGTGGGGAAAAATACCTTACAGGAATGTCTATCATTCACAAGAATGAGGAGGCCGAGTCTCTTTGAGGCCACGTGTGGCACTCACATAGCCAATGGGTGGCACATGGCCACAGCTATGTCGAAAACCTCTTTAGTACTCTTTATTACCACTGAATACATGCCTTTCCCGTGATCTAAAAATTTCGCAGCTCGCCAGATAACCAAGAACTCCGGGCACATACGTACGCGGGCGCGCGCGCGCGCGCACACACACAACTTGCAGGAACATGTGCGCGTCAGCAGAATAAGAGGTGGTAAATTGAAGAACACAATGAAATGTCCCGCGCCACGTGAAAGAAATGAATGACAGCTACATAAAGCTATATTGTACTAGGGGGATATAAAACAGATGTTCAGAACGGAAGCACACGATTCCCAGCACTGAGATGCAAGCGCAAGGCTAAACCACTCTATTGGGAAAGGCAGAGGGTGGGTAGCGAGGGTGGGCAGGGCCTGCGAAGTTGGCCCGGTGCTTGGCAGAGGGCACCTGGAACGTGTCCTCACCTCCATCCGAATGATGCGCAATGCTGTCCTTGTCCCTTAGGGCGTATATATGTAGCTAAAAATGTATTGAGCGGGAGGAGTGCATTTTGTTACGTGTGCATTTGTCCCTCAGTTATTTCTTTTAAGTCGAGGTGGGAAAGTTGTTTGTTGTTTTTTTTTTTTAACCATGAAACATTATTTTAGAAGTACAATTTTGAGACAGGGCGGGCGGGGTGGGGGATGGTGTTGACACAAAACCCAGAAGCCATAAAGAATAAGGAGAAGGGAGGCAGCGCCCGGCTTGCTCTGCGCCTTCGCGCCCCTAGGAGGTGAAGTGAGGCCGTGAGAAAAAACCCGGGGCATTTCTCCTGGAAACCGCCAGAGGGTCCCCGGTCGCCGCCCTCCGCCGAGGCAAGACGCAGCGCAGCCCACACGCGGTGCTTGCTTCCCGGACCTGGATGCAGACCCCGCTGCGCTGCGCTGTGCTGTGCGCATCGCTGCAGGTGCTGGGTACCCGCAGAGCGCACGGGCTTCGCCCCAGGTGACCGATCTCCAACCCTACCACTTAGAGTCCTTTGTATTTCCCTTTCTTTCCCTGTGAACTTGGGAGAAAGCACGGCATGCAAACCCAGGGTGCCCAAGTGGAACTGGCTGGCAGCCTCTCTGGTGCCAAAGATGGAGAGAGCCGGGGGCAAAAACCGGAGAGTGGGCACTGCGCATGCTCCGTAGAGCAGCTCTCTTCTTCCTCTCCCTGTTTTCCTCTCTGCCTCCCTCCCTCCCCCTCTCTCTCCCCCACAGGTCAAGCTGGGCAAAGGAAGAAGATCAAAGCCTAAAAGAGCTTGCTCTTTGAACACGCTGGATTCCTGACCCCGCATTCTGCTTCCACCGTTATGCTCAGAAAGCTAGGGTTGGATATTTTTTTCTTTAGTAAATTCATTTAGTTTACAAAAAAGAAAAAGAAAAAGAAGAAAAGAAAAAGAAAGGAAGCAAAAGGAAAGAAGAAAGAAAGAAAGAAAGAAAGGAAGAAAGGAAGAAAGAAAGAAAGAAAATTAGAAAATTAGAAAAATAAAGAAAAGAAAAGAAAAAAAAAAAATCTTGTTCCAGACAGCAGCACAGGAAGGGGAGCTTTTCAAGCTAAAATGCTTAAGTCTACCAAACTGACCCACTAAGTCCAGTAAATGGAACAAAGCATTCCAAATGCCAAGTGACCTCATGTTGCATTCATTCACAACAACCCACACTGAACATATATGCAAGGAAGGAAAAGATAATGACCCAGCGATGTAAAGGAGCATCACGTCACATTTTTCTTTTCCACCAGTTGAATTGTAAACCTCTACAGGGCCCTTCTCATTATACAGAGAATAAAAAAAAAAAAAAAAAAAAAAAAAAGCCAAGCACTGGCCTGTTTTTATTATAAACAATTTTTTAAAACATTTGTACTCACACTTGGATAATAAAGAATACAGCCAAGGTATCTCAAACGTTGCTTAAAGAAGCAAAACAGCAAGTGTTTACCGAGCTCCTGCTCGTGAGAGGCCACAGGGCTAGCCAGCCATGTAGGCTGAGATGCTAGAACCAACCTAGTCTGGTTTTAAACACCCCCCCCCCCAGGGCTCAGCCTCCTAAACTGTGTGACCAGAGCAGAAGGACTGGACTACTCTGTGTGGTTTCTCCATCTTTAAAATGGGAATCATGTTATGAGAGTTCAAAGGAGTTCATCCATGTAAAACCTTCCCATCAGCCCTGGGTATTATCCATATCGGATGGTTATTTTGACCTGTGTTCCTATTACTGCGCCAAACATGGAGGCACCAGAGAATAAGCTGCTTTTTACTTTCATTTTCCTCATAACATCCTTAGAAACTCTGGGGTGCCTGACCTGCGGTGGCGCAGTGGATTATAGCATTGACCCAGGATGCGGAGGGCGTCAGTTTGAAACCTCAGGCTTTCCCCGGGGGCAAGGCTCACATGAGAAGCAATGAGTTAATCATGCTTCCCACTCTTCCCCACCACCTTTCTCTCTCTCTCTCTCTCTCTCAAATCAATAAATGAAATATTTGTTAAAAACGATCTGGGCTGGCTGGGCCTGGAGCCCCCCGGGGCAGGAGGGCGGTGGGGAGGCTGAGGGCCCAGCCCCCTGCCTGGCCTGGTGGACTCGGCAAGCGCATCGTTTCTTTTAGCTCCTAAAGGGAGAGGCATCCAGTCAAGTAGTGGCTGCCTGGGAGGGCGGGGCAGAGACGGGCTTGGGCTGGCAGCCCGCCCCAGGCCGTGTGGTGGAGAGGGGGGCCTTCCAGACCCCCACCACTCCCAGAAGGCTATGTTTCCCAAGTGGCCCGCTCTTCTGTGTGCGGCTGGCACCGAGAGGCTGGACCAAGCCCGGAGGCTGCCGCAGGGACGGAGGGTGGTTGTGTCTGTGTGTGTGTGTGTGTGTGTGTGGGCGGCCCGGTAGAGACTGTCTGAGCTGTTGTGTCCTGTGCCCTGGAGTGGAAGGTTCGGGGCACAGCCCTCCTCATTGAGGCCTCTGAGCTCTGTGCTCAGAGCCTCACAGGGGTCCCACAACGCCTTGTCAACCAGCACTCTCGAAGCCTTTGTGCCAGGTGCCCTGGGGGAGGCATTTCAGGTCTTGGAAATGTCCCCTGCCACCTGCCTGAGGCTCGGGCCCTCGCATCAGCTTGAAGAAAGAGACTGTGGGGGAAGTCTGGTCGCCTCTTACCAAACCTAATGGTTCCTGGGTGACAGTAGCCCCCCCCCCCCGCATGTGTGATGTCGGGAGAGGAGACAGGAGGCTCCCTGGGACCAGGTAGGACACTTGGGCTGGGGGCTCACAGCCCGGTGCTGCCAGGGACAAATACCCCAGAAGCCCCCCCAAGGTGTCTGCAGGACATGCCCCCACACCTAAAGGGGCCCAGTGAGTAGGGGGCTGCCCCACCCCACCCTGCCCCGCCCTTGCTCCGAGACCAGGCAGAGGCCAGGGCTTGAGCGCCCCCGTCTGGGTGCAGGGGCGGGCAGCACTTGAGCCCCCGTCCAGGAGAGGCCACCTCGGTTGACCTACAGACGTGCGCCTTCCCCCCAGAGATGCTTTCTGGTGAACAAAGGAGTAACTTAAGTATCTTAATAAAATGTGCAAATTTAAAAAAAAAAACACACAAAAAACGATGTGGAGACTTGACACGTTTCTATAAGCAATTCATGAATGAAAAGCAATGATCTCACTGATTTTTTTTAAAGGGCTGGACGGTATGGTGGAGAAAATGCGAGATGAGGGCACAGTTATGATGATGAAGTTCCTGAATCTGGAAGGAAGGGCAGAAGGTGTGGGAGGGGCAGGATGCGAGGATGCTCCCGTCTTCTCAGAAGACAGAACCTGTGTTCAGGGAGGTGTAGAAGATGGGGGGGGCACAAGGAGCCCTGGGAAGGGGGGGGAGCTGGCGTGAGCTTAAAGCCAGAGACCAGGAGATGGCCGTGCCCAGGAGGTGACGGGTCCGCTGTGTAAACACAGACTGCTCTGGCTCAGTTGGTCAGAGCCTTGTCCCAAAGCGCCGAGGCTGCTGGTTTGATTCTCAAGGCACATCCAGGGACAGATCTGTGTTCCCCCTCCTCTCTGGCTAAAGGCAATAAACAACAACAACAAAAAAATTAAAAAATATGTACATAGGGTCGTAAACCACGCCTTCACTGCACTTCCTAGTCACACTTCTGCTGATGAACCCAAAATAAGGGGTAACAGAATTCAACCATTCCACCGGACCCTTCTATGCATTTTACAAACAAAGCTCTTTAACCCCATTGGAGAAACAGCCTGACCTGTGGTGGCGCAGTGGATAAAGCGTCAACCTGGAAACACTGAGGTTGCCGGTTCGAAACCCTGGGCTTACCTGGTCAAGGCACATATGGGAGTTGATGCTACCTGCTCCTCCCCCTTCTCTCTCTCTCTCTCACTCTCACTCCTCTCTCTCTAAAAATCAATAAAAAAATAAAAAAAAGAAACAATTAACCATGCCCTTTCATAACTCTATAAATAGTAGCTCAAAATATAAAATACTTTCTAGGAACTATTACTTGCCAGAGAAAAGCAAACATCTTAGTGGATTTATTCCAAGCCACGCTAATATTGTCCTAGATAGATGGGGAAAGACAAGGTTTCTGGGTGATTATTACAGATGAGCACATAAATGAAGTTGTTCCGTCTTCGGAGTTTATCATGACGTCCAGTAAAGTGCGCTTCCTGGCTCAGTGTGACAGAACGTCTGCGACTTGCGGTCTTCCACATTTTGTTTTCCACCACCCCTGTTTATTGGGGTATGTTAGGCTCTTTATTCCGCGAGAAAGATACACATGGGGGGATTTTCCCCAAATTCTCCCCGGGAAGCCACTGTTCCACGCCAGAATCTTGGTAGCGCACAGGCGACCCAGCACGACAGCGTGGAAAAGCTGTTTGCAGCAAATCGTGTCGCTCCTGAACCGTGGCCTACCTTGGAGCGAGGCGCGCTGAGTGGGGCGGGCAACAGGAGGTCTGCGCGCCCGGCCGAACCACGGCCTCGTGCTGCAGTGACAAAAGAAATCGGGAGCTCCCTCTTGACCGCGAGGTGCCAAGCCGCGGGATCCCCCAAAACCTCTCCGCGCCCCCCGCGGAGCGCGCCCCCTTCCTGGCCTCCAAGCCGGCGTCCACTGCAACCCGCCTCCCTCTCGGCGCCGAGCGCGCTGTGCAGCCTGTAACTGGGGAAACTCCTCCCCGCCGGGACCGCCTCGGAGGCGCCGCCGCGGAGCTGCCGCCTCGCTGTCTCCACCCCCGAGCGCGCGGCAGCCGACACCGCGCGCAGAGCCCACGGCGCGGGCACAGGCTGGCGGCGGGTGGGCTGCGCCGCGCGGGGCCACGGAAGGAGGGGGGCGGCGCGGCCGCGGCGGCGGGGTGTCCCGCGTGCGCCCCGCAGGAGCCGCGCGCGGACCCGCGGGCCGTCGGGGGCGTGGCCGGCCCACACCTGTCCGGCCCCGGCGGTTCGGGGCCGGTGCCGCGCCGCAGTCAGCGGCATCGGAGGCGGCGAGGGCGCGCGGAGCCCGCGGAGGCGAGGCCCGCGCCCTAGAGGAGCGCCGCGGCACCATGGCCCCGAAGCTGCTGCTCCTGCTCTGCCTGGTCTCCGGCTTGCACGCGCGGTGAGTGGCGCCCGGGCTCCGCGTCCCCGGAGACTCCGAGCCCGGCTGGAGGGCGGTGAGGGGTGGTGGCGGGGCGCTGTCCTGGCCGGGGGCCCCGCGGCGCGCGCGCCGACGGCTGGGCTGCGGCATCGCCCGTGGGGTTGGGCCAGGAAGAGGGGACGTCGGCCCGCGTCTCACCTGTCCCATCTTCCCTGGACACGGCCCTCTGTCTCTCCAGGCTGGGCGGCTGCAGCCTGCTCAGCGGCCGGGGATGTGGGAATTGACTCGGAGATTAATGGGCTCATCTCCTTGGAGCGTTTATGATCTGGTGGTTTTAAGGGTTTTGCAAACCAAACTCACAGGAGACCAGTAATGTCTCCCTGCTTGTCCACTACCCCTGACCCCCACCTCAAGTGCTCCGGAGTACCTCTCTCTCTCTCTCTCTCTCTCTCTCTCTCACACACACACACACACACACACACACACACACTGACAGGAGTCAGGATTTCCTACCTGCTTAGGTCAGCTTGGAGATAGGTAAAGGATTGGGACCAGGTGGGCAAGCAGAGAGCCCTGCTTCTCAGAAAGGAGTTCCCTCCCCAGGTCCTGCAAACGCACGCCCGCACGCACCCCTCCTGGAGGAGATACTTTTCTCACCCAGGAACACACCTACAGGGCTACCCCCATCAAGGCAGCGTGCGTGTTGGCTTTGAGGAGAAGGTTTCTTCTGCCTGGTAACCTGGGAAGTCATCTCACCGCAACTAACAACGTTTAACCTTCCTCCCAGAACGCTTACACTGACCAGCTAACCGGAGTTAACCGAGCCAGGAAGGGAGGAAGGTGGCTCGTGAGGATGGAAGGGTCATGGAACCAGAGGGTTAAACTAGAGATTCTGGGTTTGGTTTCTTCAACTCTGTGTCCTCGGCTAGACCGCTGGTCTGAAGGCTGCAGGCTGCCCTTCACCTTGGACATCAGAGCAGCTCTCCACCTCTCTCTCCTGGTCACACCCATAAAACCTCTGGGGACCCCATCCCCCAAAACAGCCCTGCCTTGACAGCTCTTCGTCACCCGGATCTGGGAGCTAGAGAGCACCCTCGTGGGCTAGAAGCCCTGGGGTGCCAGCAGGCAATGCCGGGGCTCTTGCATTTCCATTCGTGTGTGTAAAGTAGGGAAGAACCAGGAGGGCACGTGAGCAGCCCCCGCACGGTGTGAAGGACCCCGAATTCTCACTGCTGGCCTTCGGTAGGGGTGTTGGCCCCCCTGTGAAAGACGGCCTTGGCCCTCCCGTCCTTCACACTCCTCTTCCTGAAAAGTTGAGGCTGTGAAAGGCAGGCAGGCATGTGCTAGCTAGACAGACCCCACCGGTGGTTGGCAAACAGTTCTCCAGACCGGACAGGGCTTGCTGGGAGCCGCTCCACTGAAGTTTCTTCCTGCCGGAGAGAGCCGAGAGGGAGAGGCCAAGTGTGCTTTCCGAGGTTGAGTCTGCCCCGGGGGTGTTTCTGCACAGAGGCAGAGAGCCCTGCGGACCCCACTGGGCACAACAGAGAGGTCCCGAGCCACGTGATCGAGGTCTGAAGTCCTGTCTCCACAGCTTTAGGACTGACCTGCCCGTTCCGGGTTAGAGAGAAATGTTTGGATCCGCTGGGACGTCCCACGGTAGCAGGAAAACTGCCTGTTGTCCTTCGCGTGATCAGTGGGAAGATGTGTTGTTGAACTCGAAGGGGCCGTGTTCCTAAGGCATTCTCAAACACACACACACACACACACACACACACACACACATTATATCTGTGTTCACTGAAGCGGATGTAATGATTGCCACGTTGTGCTCTCTCTTGATTGGGTGGTTCCCTGACCTTTATAGTAGATAGAGGTTGCATAGCATTTGGAAGAAAAAAAAAATCCAAATTGTCTATGGGGTTGTGTTGCTACCTGCCTGCCTCTCGTCGGAGAGAGTCTTGGTTCTCTGAGTGGGTCTGACAGACAGGCGGAAATAATCTGATGTCTGGCGTCATCTTTCAAAGCTGTGATCAATGCCGAGAGGGGTCTCATGTGCACCTGCAATGCCGCCCTGGTGTGGTCATGATGGATGGACGGTTGGGCTCTGGGCTGATGGATGGTTTGGCAGCTCCTTGGAAGGAAGCGCACCCCCACTCAGATACCCAGGGGTGAGCTTAGAGTACACTGAAGTGCCCTGAGCCCTGGCCCGTTAGCTCCGTTGGTTAGAGCATCATCCGGAAACACTAAGGTTGTGGGTTCGCTTCCTGATTCAGGACACACACCTGAAGCAACCAGTGAGTGCACAGCTAAGTAGAACAATAAATGAATGCTTCCCTCCCTCTCTCTCTCTCTCTCTCTCTCTCTCTCCCTTCCTCTCTCTGTCTCTCTAAAGAGAATCTTTTAGAAAAAGAAGGCACTGCACTAAGCCACACCGGGGCCTCGGCGATGCCAGGAGGACGCTTATTTGTTCTCTGAGGTGTAGGGGCCCCCGGTGGCTTTTAAAAAGACTTCAGACTTCATTCATCTTTGTCCTTCCGGTGGGAGAGAAGGCGCAAGACGTGGAAATAACATCTGAGGTTGAGCAGCAACTTGACAATGAGGGTACATGGCCAATTTGAGTGTGTGTGTGTGTGTGTGTGTGTGTGTTTTCCAGAAAAAGCTAATTGCAGCGGTGCTGTGTGGGATCCAGCCAGCCTCACAACAGAGCGTTCATAAAGATTATATATAAACCCACTTGGAATTTAGAGAGACAGCGTATTCTTTGTTTTATTCACACTCTAGTGGATCCCCTGAGATGACACTTGGTTTTCACCAGAGTGAGGGTTCTCCTACAGGGCTGGCTGACGTGCCGGCCTCAGCCCCGTGAGGCTTTTTCTGCTTCTCTCCCCAGAGTTCTGCGGCAAACTGCCGGAGGGTCAGAGCTGGAGGGGCCGCATGTCAGCGACTGAGGGGCCAGGGGCCAGGAGCAGCCCTGATCGCTTGGCAGCTCACCCCAGCCCCAGAGCTGCAGGTCCCCTTTACCTCCAGAGAGGGGGGGAGAGGGAGAGAGAGAGAGAGAGAAAGATGGAGAGAAGGTGGTTTCTATTCCTTCCTGCCTCCCCCACCTCACTGGCCTCCCAGGCGGCGGCTTACGCAATTTCAGGGAAGCCCTCTGTATCACCGCTAGAGGGAGAATCAGACTCATTTTCATAACACCTGTCCCCGAAGGAGCTCCAAGTTGTGTCGCGGGAACCGAGGCAAGTGTGTCCCGGGAACGGAGGACGAGTTAGTCTGTGAGCTCAGTCTCTGTGTGTCCTTAGGACCATCGGGGCAGGGACGGCCGACAGCGCACATGGCCTGGCATAGGCTGGGGGGGGGGGATGTCTGCGGGTGCAGAGGAGACGAGGAGAGAGGGAGAGAGGGAGAGAGGGGAGGAGAAGGGAAGAGAGAGCCCGCACAGGGACAGAGGGCGGTTCTGCGGCTCAGTTGGACCGCATTTCGATTGAAAATGTTGTGTACAGTTTGGCCGAGGTCAGCCGTGCCTCTGTCCACCTGCCAGCACTTTGGCTCTGGAAGAAGTTGCCAGCAGCCAGTCATTGCAAGACAGAACCCGTTCCCAAGACTGTTTCTTTTTCTCCCCATTCCCAAAATGATAAGAGGAATATTTCTGACAATGTTCCTGATGAAAGAAATGGCCTCATGGTGACACTGAAACACCCGTGGTGTTGTTTGTAAAAGTTCAGCCGTACACCAACCATGAGCTACAGCATATCACCTGCTGGATGCGTGTCTCAAATTTTATCAGTTCCTGTTGAGGGTGAGTGTGCAGTTGTGAGTAAAAACACATAGCAACTTATAGTTTGTATTGATGATTTAGTTTACCCTTCTACACGACAGGTACTCAAGAAATAAAATTGCAGATGAAAATCGGCCTAGGGAAAAACTTGAACTCAATCTTTTTTATTTTTATTATTCAGTGAGAAGTTGCTTGGCAACTGAGCTATTTTAGTGCCTGAGGCAGAGGCCATGGAGCCATCCTCAGCGCCTGGAACCAACTCACTCTAATAGAGCCTTGGCTGCAGGAGGGGAAGACAGAGATAGAGAGGAAGGAGAGGGGGAAGGGTGGAGAAGCAGATGGGCGCTTCTCCTGTGTGCCCTGGCCGGGAATCAAACTCAGAACTTCCACAGGCCACGCCGATGCTCTACCACTGAGCCAACCAGCCAGGGCCTTTGAACTCAATCTTTAAGGGGCCATATACTGATTATCAAAATCTCATGTACCTGTGCATGTCACTCAGGTCTAGTTGTCACTGCTCTCATCTTTGTTAAGGTTTCTTACCTCCCATGAAAAGAACTCATGTGTGTAATATATGACACACATCTGGATATAGATGTTATATTACATGTGACATCTAGACCTACATTTATGATTCTGAAGGCTTAAGCAAAGTGGGAGGGGTAAGGAACTTGTCTGAATGGCCAGGTTGTTGAGACGGCCCCTCTCACTCAGGAAGCTAGCTGTCGTACCATTGATGCCTAGGTGACAATGACAGGAACCAATGGTGGCTCCCGAAAGTTGGTTCTGGGTGAGCTTTATCAAGACACTGGGTCTTATCTGTGCCAGGAAAAAAAAAGAGAGAGAGAGAGAAACAGAGAGAGCCAGGGAAATGATCAGTAGGGCTGTGCAAAATAAAGTTATCAAGGAATTAAAAAGAATCAACATGGTAAGCTATGAATGTAGGATCCCAGGGAGAAATCCTGCTTTTGTACAACGGAACACCCACATCAGCACAATCAGCACATGCTCACACACACACACACACACACACACACACACACACACACAGGGAAAGGGGCAGCCCACAAAACAAATACACAAGTGTTTGGTGACCAGGGAATCGGAGGGGTGCGCATGAGTTTTATCATTCAAATACGGCAGGGTATGCAGCCGGGTGTCTAGTGAGGACAGCTTGGATGATAATACCCACAAGGTGGAGAAAAAAGTTCAACAAAGCAGGGTCTCTATTTCAAAATAGCCATCATACATTTCCTAATATTGAGTCCATGAGAGTGCTTTAACGGAAATAAGAAAAAAAAAAAAAAAGAAGGGAAAGGCGCTCAGAGACGCTCAGGTGTTCGTTTGGACCCACTGACGATGGAGCCCACATGAAGATGTGTTAGGAGGACCTTGATTTTTCAATGTCTCAGTTCCACTTCTCTGCGAGAGTTGTGTTGGGAGGGGCCGGGAACGGCTCCGGGGTTCTCCGACGCATCTGTTTCGTGTCACCCCTCGTGAGTGCTGGCGGGGCAGACTGCCTCAGAATGTCCTCGTGCCTACACCATAGACCCCAGTGTCCACGAGAAGTCAGACCCAGCTGTTTTTCAGCGCGCGCAATTGATCAAAGCTATTCTCACCCTCAACTAAGATGAGCTCTTGGCAGCAGCGGTGTGTGCGTGGGGGGTGGGGAGGGGGTGGAGGTGGTAGCAACCAATGAAGTCTCCATCTGAGAAACATCTGGAAAGTCTGAGCCTTGACCTTCGGAAGTTCTCTCAGTGGATTCAAGGAAGGCTTAGTGTTTGAACATCCGGCAATGACTTACTTGTCACGGGGTCTAGAGTTTCCCTTAGACGAAGAATCATTCTGGGAAAGTTTCGTGGAAACCATGACATCATGAATCCTTCTTCTTGAGGACTCTTTCTGGTTTGCGTCTCATTTTATTTTATTATTTTTTTAATCTGAGAGATCATCTAGGGGTTGGGAGGAGACTTTCTACCTATTTCAGTGGTACTTGGGGGCGGGGGGGAAGCATGTTTGAAGACATTTTCTGGAGCTACCGTTGCAGCTGACACACCCGCTTTGTGTCCCCACTGCAGGTCCCGAGAGGCGGAGGAGGATGACTATGAGGGTCCCTCGTCAAACCAGAAGTGGGTCTTGGCTCCGAAATCCCAAGACACCGACGTGACTCTTATTCTCAACAAGTTGCTACGAGAATATGACAAGAAGCTGAGGCCGGACATTGGGAGTGAGTATTCATGCTCGTTATGCCCGTAGAAAATAGACGGTGATGAGCGCATTTTTTTTTTTTTTGACGCTTTTATTTTTAAAGAGTGATAAATCCACAGGAGGTCGCCAAGAGAGTAGTAGAGCCACACCCTTCATGAACGAGAGTAGGCTATCAGATCTGGAAGTGGACGTTGGTACATGGCATCTTATCACGGGGTGATTTGTGGAGGGACCTCGGCAGCCACCACACAAAACGGGGCTTCATCTCCCTAAACGTCCCCCCTCCCTGCTTCCCACTGTAGTCTCTACCCTCCTCCAAGACCCCTTCCTCCAGTTGGTCACAAATCTGTTCTTCATTTCTGTATTTCTGTCCTTGTTAGAATGTCACAGATAGGCAGTCACTCAGCCGGCGACCTTTGAGATGGGTTTTTCTTCCTTCAGCAGAATGACCTGGGATCCATTCAGAATGTCATGTGCGTGGTCATGTGCCCTTCCTTCCTGCTGGGCCGTCCCCTGGGGTGTGGTTGTAGTGCAGTTTTATTTATTTGCGGTGGAGGAAC
Organism: Saccopteryx bilineata; assembly: GCF_036850765.1. Classification (NCBI taxonomy): domain Eukaryota; kingdom Metazoa; phylum Chordata; class Mammalia; order Chiroptera; family Emballonuridae; genus Saccopteryx; species Saccopteryx bilineata. The sequence continues at coordinate 60,811,143 of NC_089496.1, forward strand.
ATCTGGGTGGTTTCCAGTTTTCGTCTATTCCGGATAAAATGGCTGTGCATTTCTATACAGGTGTTTGCATGGACATGGGATTTTTATCCTCTGGGACAAATGCCTGGGAGCAGGACTGCTGGGCTGCAGGATGAATGAATGCCTGTGGAGTTTTTTAGGAAGCTCTCAAAGTCATTTCCAAAGTGGCTCTTCCATCTTCTCTTCTCACCAGCAACGTGTGAGAAATCCGACTTCAACGGATCTCCGCCAGCAGTTGGGATTGTCACTATTTTTTCATTGTAGCTGCTCTACAGGAGCTGATAGGCTGCTGTCTCATTGTGGTCTTATTTTCATTTTCTTAATGGTGAGAAACTTTTTATAATTTTATTTAAAAAAGAGCCAACTCTTTTTATTTTATTTTATTTTATTTTTAATGAGAGGAGGGGAGGCAGAGGCAGACTCCCATGTGCTCCCCAACCAGGATTCACCCAGCAAGTCTACTATGGGGTTCTGCTCTGCCCATCTTGGGTGTTGCTCTGTTGCTTGGCAACAGAGCTCTTCTTAGCACCTGAGGTGGAAGCCATCCTCAGCACCCACAGCCAACTTGCTCCAATCGAGCCATGGCTGCAGCAGGGGAAGAGAGAGAAAGAGAAAGAAAGAGAGAGAGAGAGAGAGAGGGAGAGAGAGAGAGAAAAGCAAGAGGGCTAGGGGTGGAGAAGCAGATGGGTGTTTCTCCTGTGTGCCCTGACCAGGAATTGAACCTGGGACAACCACACACTGGGCCAACACTCTACCACTGAGCCAACCATCCAGGGCCGCAAACTCTTTTTATGTAAAGCTTGTTTTGCTACCAGTATGTCCTTTTCATTAAAATGTCTCTTTAAAAATAAAGTCGGGTTAATTTGTTTTATTGTTTGTTGTATATTAGGAGTTCATTGTATGTCTCGATAGGGTGACTTGGCCAGGTGGAGTTTGCAGATTCTCTTAGTCACTTGTCTATCCATCCTCTTCACAGGATCTTTCAGAGGCAGAGTTTTCTGATATTGATGAAGTTTAATTTATTGATCTGTTCTGTTTACGGAGCATGATATTGGAATAAATGTCTAAGAACGCTTCATGAAGCCCTCGTTTGTTAAGGTTTCCTCCTGAACATCTTGTCATTTTTTTTTTTACAGTAATTTTATTTTTATTATTATTTTTTTATTACACTTCCCCTACCACCTCCCCTTTGGCAACCATCAGCTTGCTCTCTGCGTCTAGGGGTCTGCTTCCATTTGGTTTGTTTATTCGTTTATTCAGCTGATGAGATCAGATGGTATTGTTCTTTCTCTGTCTTACTTGATCACTTAGCACTGGACCCCTTTAGGTCCATTCGTGTCATCACAAATGGGCAGGATTCCATTCCTTTTTATTGCTGAATAATATTCCATTGCCTATATATATATATATATCTCACTATGCTTTTATCCATTCATCTATTAATGGACATCTGGGCTGCTTCCCTATCTGGCTATTGCTAATAATGATGCAATGAACATAGGGGTTCCTCTATCTTCCCAAATTAGCGTCTTTGCTTTCTTCAGATCAACACCCAGATGTGGGATTTCTGGATTGTATGGTGGCTCCGTTTTAATTTTAATTTTTTTTTTCTGCACCAATTTACAATCTCAATAACAGTGCATGAGGGATCCTCTTCCCTACAGCCTCACCAGCACTTGTTATTTATTGATTTATTGCTGACAGCCATTCTGGCAGGTGTGAGGGGATATCTGATTGTGGCTTTAATTTGCATTCCCTGATGATTGGTGACATTGAGCATCTTTCCATGTGTCTGTTGGCCACCTCTGTGTCCTCTCCGAAGAAATGTCTACTCAGGATTTCTGCCCATTTTTTAAATTGGATTTTTTGTTGTTATTATTATTATTATTTTTTTTGGTGTTAGGTTGGTGTTTTTTACATAGTTTGCTTATTAACCCTTTATCGGATGTATCATTTGCAAATCTCTTCTTCCATTTAGTAAGTGGCCTTTTCGTGTGGTTGATGGTTTCCATTGCCCTGCAAAAACTTGGTGTTTGGTGTAAGTCTCACTAGTTTATTTTTTGAATATTTGAGTGCTTGATGTTATGCCAGCGGTCCCTTAAATTATCCTTGTGTATTTTTTTTTTGTGTGTATTTTTCTGAAGTTGGAAACAGGGAGGCAGTCAGACAGACTACCGCATGCGCCCTACTGGGATCCACCCGGCATGCCCACCAGGGGGCGATGCTCTGCCCATCTGGGGCGTCACTCTGCCACAATCAGAGCCATTTCAGTGCCTGAGGAAGAGGCCACAGAGCCATCCTCAGCGCCCGGGCCAACTTTGCTCCAATGGAGCCTTGGCTGCAGGAGGGGAAGAGAGAGACAGAGAGGAAGGAGAGGGGGAGGGGTGGAGAAGCAGATGGGCGCTTCTCCTGTGTGCCCTAGCCGGGAATCGAACCCGGGACTCCTGTACGCCAGGCTGATGCTCTACCACTGAGCCAACTGGCCAGGGCCAGTCCTTGTGTATTTTTTGTTGTTTTTTCTCCTCCTCTTTTCTATCTGCCATTCAGGTGGTTTGATTTCCACAAGTCTGTTTCACAGGTGGCTGATCCATTCTCCTGTGTTAGCTGATCTGCTGATACCTTCGCCGGTGTGTCTGACTGTAGTTACTGTATCTCTCGGGTCTGCGTGGTTCTTTCTTACGCTTTCCTCTGTGCTGACCTTCTGCTTAAGTTCTGTCCCTCTGTCATGTCTGGTGAGCATCCTTACGGTTGTTTCTTTGAATTACTCACGAGGCAAATTATTTATTTCCCTTTCTTAGGCTTAGGCTTTTTCTTTAGGGGGAGGGGTGGAATTTTTTTTGTTCCTTCGTGTGAGAGATCGTCTTCTCTCTTTTCATTGTCTGACTTCATAGGTTTGTTTATTAGACAGAACGGCTGTCCTTTCCAGTCTTGGAAAAGCTGCCTTAGACATCAGCGTGTTCTGTGCTGACTCTCTGGCAGGGTGCTTTGGGCAGGCCCGTGGAGCTCAGCAGGTGTCTAAGGCACCAGGGGCGTGTCCTGAGCAGCCCGAGGAGGGGGGATGACAGGCGAGTGTAGTGACCCCCCACCTGTGGCTCCCTTCGTGGGGGGGCACAAACGGACCTGGGCGAATGCGTCTGGGAACTCCCTGCAATGACCTTACAGGCAGACCAGAACCCCTGTATGGAGTTCCCAATCCTTTATCAAGATGTTGGGGATGTAAACTACCCCCCTGTGACCCTGGAGAAGTCTCATCGTCCCCTAGAGCAGTGGTCCTCAACCCCCGGGCCGTGGACCGGTACCGGTCCGTGGGCCATTTGGTACCGGTCCACAGAGAAAGAATAAATAACTTACATTATTTCCGTTTTATTTATATTTAAGTCTGAATGATGTTTTATTTTTTAAAAAATGACCAGATTCCCTCTGTTACATCCGTCTAAGACTCACTCTTGACGCCTGTCTCGGTCACGTGATACATTTATCCGTCCCAAACCTAAAGGCCGTCCATGAAAATATTTTCTGACATTAAACCGGTCCGTGGCCCAAAAAAAGGTTGGGGACCACTGCCCTAGAGCACTCCTCTATTGTAGAGAAATTGGTCCTGCATAGATGCAACGTCCTGCAGGCTCCACTGCTGCCTGTGCTCCTGGTGGGAAACTGGAGCCCCGCATGCGCTCAGGGCTCCCCGCAGGAGCTCAGGGTATGTGCGCATGCGCTCAGGGCTCCCGCAGGTGCTCAGGTGTGTGCGCAGGCGCTCAGGGCTCCCCGCAGGTGCTCAGGGTATGTGCGCAGGCGCTCAGGGCTCCCGCAGGTGCTCAGGGTATGTGCGCATGCACTCAGGGCTCCGCGCAGGTGCTCAGGGCTCCCCGCAGGAGCTCAGGGTATGTGCGCATGCGCTCAGGGCTCTGGCACAGGTGTTCAGGTATGTGCACAGGTGCTCAGGTATGTGCGCATGCGCTCAGGGCTCCGCGCAGGTGCTCAGGTATGTGCACAGGTGCTCAGGGTATGTGCGCAGGTGCTCAGGTATGTGCGCATGCGCTCAGGGCTCTGCGCAGGTGCTCAGGGTATGTGCGCATGCGCTCAGGGCTCTGCGCAGGTGCTCAGGGTATGTGCGCATGCGCTCAGGGCTCCTGCACGTGGTCTGCAGGAGGAGCTGCTCTGCTCTGGGCTCTTTCTCTTGGGTTTTGATGTTTTTTTGTTCAGAAAACTCAGTCCTGGTCCTGCTGATCAAGTTTGGTCCGTTGGACCTTGGCTTATCCCATACTGGGAGGCAGAAAAGCGCTTTCCATCCTCAGTATTCTTAGAGATCACCCTCCTGAGGGGACAGCTGGACATGGGCCCAAAGTGGGTGAGCTCAGCTTGCCACCCAGATCTTCCTAGGTGCCCCCAGGTCGCTCAGCCCAGCTGGGGAAGGCACTGTTCATAGGAAATGCAGGCGAGACTATGCAAAAGAGGGCACCCCTCCCCCCAATACACACAGACACCCCCCCACACACACACACACAGACACCCCCACACACACTCACACACACACAGAACACGCCAGCAGAGAAGCATGCTTCCAAAGATTTTATTTTCCATGTCTGGACACAGCGACAGGTGCACCTTCCCAAGGCAACGGCGTGCATGCCCGCCAAGAGAGAACACTTGTTAAGAAGTCAGTTCCTTCTAAAGCCTCATCCTCGGAAGCCATCAGCACGTATCAGAAGACCACTGGGGCTTTTGAAGTGAAAGAGGTTTAAAAAAACAAACAGGTCAATACAGAATCATAACACGGGATGTTCCCCTTTGGTTTTATGCTGTTAGAGTTCTGCCGTGCACGTGGTCACAGTCCTTAGGGAGGCAGAGAGGGACCAGTGGAAGCCCCAGTGGTCCCTGGGGCATCTTTGGAGGCCTCTTCCTGTCACATGGGAGTGCCAAGTAAGAACTGAGTGATAGAATCCAGCCACTCGCTGACATTCAATCAGAGTACCAACCGGAGAACATCTCTCCTGGTGAATGAGACTGAATCAGATACCACTTTCTTTTTGTTTGTTTTTCTCTTGTTTTTTCTTCATGGCACAGAAGGACTCTGCTCCGAAGGGGAATTTCTTATAAAAATATAAATTGCTTTTCTTATCTTACGACTTTTTTTTTTTTTTTTTCACATATAGCCCATTTGTGATAACCATCAATGCTTCCTCCTTGAGGCCGATAGATGTATATTTATGTCAGGTCGTGGATGGGTTTCTCGGTAGTTTATTGTAATTCCCAGTTGATTTGCCCACTTCCCTATCACTTCCTTCCCCTTCTTCAGTCAGCCAGCCAGTATTTACCGAGCACCGACTCTGCTCCAAGCCCTGCGTGGGTAGCCACAGTACGCCGTCCACCCTTGTGTTCTTGTCATGGGGAGGGGACAGAGAAGGGGGTCTCCAAAGAGCATTTCTTTCTTCTAGTCCAAACCCCATCCAATGACATGGAGAGGGATCTTTCATTTCCTCTTTAGGGACACCCCCTCCCCAGCCTCGGGGTCCTATCTGGACCTCTGCTTTGCTCATTCATGCCTTTAGTCCCCCCTCCCTCCCAGTCCTGCCCTGCACTCATCCCTACCTTTCTTCAAGCCTCAGTTTCTCTCCTGTGAGCACCCTTCTCCAATGGCCTGCGCCTCCCTGAGCCTCCCCGTGGGAGCAGATCAAGTGTCCCTCCAGGGAGATTCTTCTAGCGTCTGGTTTCTGTCAAAACTGCTGCACTTGCCTGACCAGGCGGTGGCGCAGTGGATGGAGCGTTGGACTGGGATGCGGAAGACCCAGGTTCGAGACCCCGAGGTCGCCAGCTTGAGCGCAGGCTCATCTGGTTTGAGCAAAAATTCACCAGCTTAGACCCAAGGTCGCTGGCTCAAGCAAGAAGTTACTTGGTCTGCTGAAGGCCCGCGGTCAAGGCGCATATGAGAAAGCAACCAATGAACAACTAAGGTGTCGCAATGCGCAACGAAAAACTAATGATTGATGCTTCTCATCTCTCCATTCCTGTCTATCCCTCACTCTGACTCTCTCTCTGTCTCTGTAAAAGTAAATAAATAAATAAAATAAACAACAACAACAACAACGACAAAAACTGCTGCACTTTAGAGGACTGTCTTGATGACGTGGTGTTGGTGTAACCGGGAAGCAGTTTCTGCCCTGTGTTCACAAACTTTCCACAATTCTGCGGCTGAAATTTGATTCCCCCCCCCCGCCACACACAACCATGAAGACCCAGCTCCCCGTTCCTGCCTGTAGACGCCCACATTTACGTGGGCGCCTCCCAACCAACTCGACGCAACCGTGTCCGCGAGGATCCGACGTCGGGAAGTAATTGAAACGGCTCGTCACTGTCATTGTCCACAGCAAACAGGACGCACTGAGGCAGGCTCATTTATGTCGCCCAGAAGTAACGTGTCCGTGCGGACTCCTCTAATTAGTTTTTGTAATACAGATTGCTATCATTAGGTTTTAAAAATACTGCCCACTTTCCCGGCTATTAGCTCCCCTCAACTAACTCCTCAATTATGAATGTGTCTGTTTTATAGTCTCCCCACCCCCGCCTTGAACGATCTATCATTCTAAGTAATACTGCGGCTGTGTCCTTAACTGGTTCAGGGTCAGGCAGGGGGTCATTTATCTTGTGAGCGGATCTTGTCACACCGGCTCTGCTCAGCATGGCTAGAGGAGGCTCTACCTTTTAATAAGAGAATCGGGAAATGGAAAAGGCAATGACCCAAGTGAATGTCTCTCCCTTCGGGGTTTCAAGAAATTAGAACCACTCTCTTGGAAAGAATAATAATAATAATAATAAGATTGTTACAGACTGTGGATTCTCTCTCCCTAATCTGGACAGTCTATGCCAAATACAATCAAGGCTGGGGGAGATAAAAGGGTTACATGGTGGCTGTCACAGGTGAATGGACATGACCCATGGGTTCATTTAATTCACAAAATCTCTTTTTTTTTTTTTTTTTTTTAAGATTTTATTTATTCGTTATAGGGAGGGGAGAGGCGGGGGAGGAGCAGGAAGCATCAACTCCCATATGTGCCTTGACCAGGTAAGCCCAGGGTTTTGAACTGGCAACCTCAGCATTTCCAGGTTGATGCTTTATCCACTGCGCCACCACAGGTCAGGCCACAAAATCTCTTAAAGCGACCCAGGAAGTGCCTCCACTGGGAGGATCTCCTGCCAATCCCCAAGAAAAGGGGGAGAAAGTCACTAAATAGGACTGTGACCCCACATAGGTCAGGAGTTAGTTTTGCAGCGGACGGTGGTCCCTCGTCTATCGCGGGGGTTAGGTTCCAGAACCCTCCCCCCGTGAGAGGTGAAAATCCGCGAAGTAGCGACTTTATTTTATTATGTATATATTTTAAGGCTTTAGAAACCCTCCTTACGCTCCTATAAACCTTTCCCACACTGTTATTAACCCTTCCAACGCTTGTTTTGCTTATTTTACTGCAGAAATAATTAAAACAATAAATACATAAAAATACCTATGTACCACAAAATCCCGTGAGACAGTGAAAAAAATCTGCGATACAAAATTAGATATATACACAATTTTAAAATCCGCAATACCGTGAACCGCAATACGGCCGACAGACGACCGTCTACGTGGAAACAACTAAAAAAACAATTTCTAAAACAAGCTTTTATCACGCCGCTTTTGAGTAACTTTTCTTTTCTTTTTGGAAAAGATTTTATGTGTCGATTTGACAGAGAGAGGAGGTAGCGGAGTGAGAAGTATTGACTCGTCGTTGCCTCCCTTTAATTTTTTTTTTTAAATTTATTCATTTTAGAGAGGAGAGACAGAGAGACAGAGAGGAGAGAGAGGAGAGAGAAGGGGGGAGGAGCAGGAAGCATCAACTCCCATATGTGCCTTGACCAGGCAAGCCCAGGGTTTCGAACCGGCGACCTCAGCGTTTCCAGGTCGACGCTTTATCCACTGCGCCACCACAGGTCAGGTAGTGGATGAGAGAGTCTGAGCGTCGCTGAGACCCCCTCGAACTAGACACACGGATGCTTAAAGAGTGTTGGTGGCAGATATGACGCTTCTGAGAGAGGCCTGGGTTAGCGATGGGAAAGCCCAGTGTTTCCCGACCTGGGGACCCAGGGTGTGAATGCAGCTGCGTCTGCCCCCGGGGTCCCAGCAGTTCACGTTGGATCCTGTTGAACTTGAGAGCACCGGAAACACAAAGGGCTATAAAGGGGTCAAATGTAGCTGGAACGCATCACGATTGACGATAGGATGCAACTGTCCCTCCGCTCCACGCTTGCCGCGTTTTAAGAGAAACAACACATGGGTTTTCACCGAAGGGGATGAAGCCCAGAGGTGGCAGTGTAGGTGTTTGGATGTCACAGGGGCTTGGAGGCGGGGTGAGGGGTAGTCTGGGGTCCCGGAAGCACAGCTCAGGGATGGGTCCAGTCGTCACCAAGCCAGCGAGGCCTTGATGTTCGGACCGCCCCTCCGACTCACTCGAGTCAAACTGTCTTTTCTTGTCTGAGGACCCAGGAGATGACCATCTGACCTGCTCACCGAGCTGCCAGCCTGGCTGGCCCTCACCTCGAAACCGCAGCCACCCAGGGGCCGATGGGGAAGGGGTCGTTCCCCGGCCAGGGGACCAGCCACCTCTCCAGAAAGATCATTCAAGTGTATTCATTCAGTCCCCCGCTCGGAACAGACGTGGGAGGGGAGGAATGAGACGTTCTTAATTGTGGCTGCGCTGGGGATAGAAGCGAATGACAGCCGACTTCCTTAGCCCGATTCCCCGACGAGGTTAATTCAGACGCGCACGGGAGAGGTAGGGAGCGCCTTCTGCGGAGGAATCATACCTGTCCTCTCCGGGAGAAACGGAAGAGTGCCCACAGGGACGCTGAATTAAGACCCGTTACTTTGGCTCAGTATAAGTTGTTAGGTGACCCATCCTGATGTATCCCTGACGTCACCCCACTCATTCTGGGCAGTGACACACACACACACACACACACACACACACACACCCCGAGGATTTTACTAAGGTATTCTGTACTTTGCCTGACACAGAGCTCTTACCTGTGTCAGACTTCTCTGTCAGGTTGGATGGGAGCCTGTGTGTGTGGTTCAGTTCTTTCAAACAGCTTTTTACTCTGCTGGGTTTTTGTTGTTATTATTATTTTTATTGTAAAGAACCTATAATGAGGTTTCCGTGGAAATGCATTTGGTTTTATCCTGACGTGCAGTTCGGTAGATGACTCAGATCACCTGTCCCCCCAGGTGTGACTGAAGGCCTACGCTGGATTCGGAATATCCGGTTCAGTTCGGAGCAGAGCTGATGCTCTGTTTCTTCTACTTGTGTGTCACCGTCGGGGAAGCCGAGCGAAATAGCTTCACGTGGATCAGAGAGCGTGTGGGGGAGGCTGGGTCTGGACATGGGATGGGTTCTGTCCGTGACTGGTCAGTCCACCCAGAGCCAGAAACAAACACTCTGAGAGCAGCAGGTCTCCACCCCTAGACGGAGTCTCTAACACTGCATCTCGGTCTCGCTGGGCGGGCGACGGACGACAGCACCTCGCTCCAGGACCAGGGACAGAAAGCGTCAGGCCCCTTCCGTCCCCTCTCTGTCCCCAGACCTACACAGTCTCAGCTGCTGCTCCCAGTGGGTTTATGAGTAGGGGGTCATAGCCTCCGACAGGACAGGCCCACCGTCACAAAGCCTTTGTGCCATATTGAGGTTTCTGTCTAGCTGTTGGCCATTTCATCAGTTTCTAATTAACATCCTGATCCAAAATACCTTACAGATTAAAAAAAAAAAAAATCAAGTCTCACTGTGCCCATACACAGTCAGGGGTCGGGAACCTATGGCTCGCGAGCCAGATGTGGCTCTTTTGGTAGCTGCATCTGGATCACAGACAAATCTTTAATAAAAAAATAATAACGTTAAAAATATAAAACATTCTCATGTGTTACAATCCATTCACTTCCTACTGCTCATGTTCATGGTTGCGGGTGGCTGGAGCCAATCACAGCTGTCCTCCGGGACAACACCAAATTTTTATTGGATAATGCATAGCGTACATGGGTCATCGTATGGCTCTCACGGAATTACGTTTTAAAGCATGTGGCGTTCATGGCTCTCTCAGCCAAAAAGGTCCTGACCCCTGGATTAGGTGGTCATCCATCATCGGAGGGGGAAAAGGTGGGTGTAAAAACTGTTGTTTGGCGGGACATCGCGTTTTGAAGGAATTCCAAAGGGGAGCTGTCCAACGCGTCGCAAAGCCGGCCTCCCAGCCGATTTAGCTGGAGAACACTGTAAAATATTGGGTTCAGGGCCTAACCCCAAGACTGACTAAATCAGAATACTCTTTTCTGTTTCCTTGTTTGCTGGTTTCCACTTAGATCTGGATTATTGGTGTTCTTCTGGGCTCGGTTGGGATTTTATTTGTGCTATTTTGAGTTTCTTAATGTGGGAGCTAAGTCACTGACTTGAGACTCCCCTTTTCTAATTTGAGTGTCAGGGGGCCATGCATTCCTCCTGAGTGCTGCTGTAGAGACACCCCTCCCCCCAGATTTCAATGTTTGGGTTTCGTTTGCATTCATTAAAAAAAGAAAACTAATTTCCTTTTCTATTTCTTTTTAGACCATATGAATGGTGTCCATTTAGATATGTGGCACTCATTTTCAAAGAGTCTGAATTAATCCAGATACCTTTCTGGTATTGATTTCAAATTCAATTCCACTGTGGTGCAGGAATAGGCTTTGGGTAGCCTGAATCCTTTCAAACGTATTGAGATTTATCGTACGGCCGAGAATGTGGTCTGTATTGGTGTGCGCTTGAATGTGTATTCTGCTATTGTAAGCTGGGGTAGTCTATAAATTAGACCAATTCTGTGCTGTTGGTTTATACGTCTGTGAAAATCTACTTGCTGATTTTTTTTTTTTTGGTATTTTTTCTGAAGTTGGAAACCGGAAGGCAGTCAGACAGACTCCCTCATACGCCCGACCAGGATCCACCCGGCATGCCCACCAGGGGGTGATGCTCTGCCCATCTGGGGCGTTGCTCTGTTGCAACCAGAGCCATTCTAGCGCCTGAGGCAGAGGCCACAGAGCCATCCCCAGTGCCCAGGCCAACTTTGCTCCAGTGGAGTCTTGGCTGCGGGAGGGGAAGAGAGAGAGAGAGAGAAAGGAGAGGGGGAGGGGTGGAGAAGCAGATGGGCGCTTCTCGTGTGTGCCCTGGCCAGAAATCGAACCCGGGACTCCTGCACGCCAGGCCGATGCTCTACCACTGAGCCAACTGGCCAGGGCCTCTACTTGCTGATTTTTAAAATCTATTTCTATCTCTATGGAGAGTGGAGTCCTGGAATCTCTGGTAGTAACTATGGATCTGTCTATTTCTGTGTATAACTGCGTCAGTGTTCAAATCGTGAATTTTGAAGCATTGTTATGAGGGAGAAAACATTTAGGATTTTTATGTCCCCTTGATTAATTGACCACTTTTCTTTATGAAATGCATATGTGAACTCTACTGTTATTAAAATAGACACTGATATTAAAACATCCATATAGATAGAGAACAGACTGTCAGGTGAGGAGGGGGGAGTATTGGGTAAGGAGGGTAGAGATTGAGCAAAAATAAATGTGTTTAATATGATATAGAGCTTTGCAGTCTTTATAGTTGTCACTGTGTTTACAGTGTACCTCTTGTAGGCAACATAGAGCTGGATCTCTTTTTTTAAAAGTCCCATCAAACAATCTCTGCATTTTAACTGGAGTCTTTAGAACGTTTACATTTAATGTGATTACTGATGTGGTTCACTTTAAGTCTGTCAACTTATTTGTCTTCTGTAGATCCCATTTCTTTACTGTTTCTCTTCCCTTTTTTATGGTTCCTTTTTATTTCCTTTGTTTTCTTATTAGCTGCAACCCTTGATTTTGCCTTTTTTTTTAATTTTTTTTTTAGTGGTGATGTTAAAGACTTATCAACTGTCTAGTTTACCACTTCACACATAGTATAAGAATGTTGCAACAGTATAGTTCTATGTCTTTCCTCCTAGACTTTATGTTGTTACAGGTAATTTATTTCACATAACTATGTTATAAAGGGCATAATACAATGTTATTATTTTTGTTGAAACAGACAACTATCTCTAAAAAGTGATTAAATTATAAGAGTATAACACACACACACACATATTTACTCATGTCATTCTCATTTCTGGTGCATTTTCTTTCTTTGTATAGATACACATTTTGGTCTTTATCCTTTTCCTTCCACTTTAAAGACTTCCTCTAACTTTTCTTTTAGTATGAGCCTGTCGGTGATACATTTTTTCACTGTTTGTATGCCCCCAAAGAGTTTAATTTTGACTTTCTTTTTCCAACATCCTTATTGAGATATAACTTATGTACCACACATTGCATCCAGTGAAACTGTACAATGTAATGGTTTTCAGACATTCACAAAGTTGTGCAGCTATGATTTACGTCCAGAACATTTTCATCACCCCAGAAAGGAGAAGGATACCCATTTGTCAGTCCCCCATTGTCCTACCTTTGCCCTTTGATCCCAAGCAACCATGTATCTAATTTCTATTTCTCCTGATTTCTCTCCTTGGAACACTGCATATGAACAGAATCGTGGAATATGTGGCTGCTTGTGACTGGCCTTTCTTACAGGATGTTTTTACGGCTCATGCGTGGGATAGCATGAACCAGTATGGATTTTATTCCTTTTGTTGCTGAAGACACTTCTACTGTGTGGCTATCTCATATTTTGTTTATTCCTTCATCAGTAAATAGCAACAGAATTCAGTTAGGCAGTTGTTTTCACTTTGAGCCCCTCTGAATAACGCTGCTCTAAATATGTGTCTATTTTGTATGAATGTGTATGTTCCTTGCTCATAGATCTGCATGTACATAGGAGTGGAATTACCAGGTGATTTCTTTTTTGACCCCATAGCTTTTTTTAGAAGTGTGTTATTTTTTACCTATCTCTACATTTACCAGATCTCTCTCTGTTTTTGATCTCTGATATAAATTCCATTGGGTTTGGAAAACACATTTTGGATGAGTTCAATGCTTTTGCATCTCTCAAAGATGTTTTCACATTTCTCGAGGCCTGCTTTGGGCCCTGGAATGTGCTCTATCTTCTACCCTCTAGAATGTTCTATGGGCACTTAAGAAAAGTGTGCATTCTACTATTGCCTTTTGGGCTGTTTATAGAAGTCTGCTAAGTCTAGTTGTTTTATAGTGCTGTTCACATCTTCTGTCTCCCTGTTGATCTCCTGCCTAGTTATTCTATTATTGAAGCAGAAAACCAAAAGTCTCCCAAACATTATCTATTGAATTATCTGTTTCTCCTTTCAATTACATCACTTTTTTTTTCTTTATAGAAACTTTTGGTTTTTTTTGTTTTTTGTTTTTTGTTTTTTTAGGGACAGAAATATAGTCGTTGCATTTGACAACATTCAGGGATGGGCAGACGTAGGTTTAACAGTTGTGAGTACGTGAAACACAAGAACTTATTCTTCTTTGTAGCCATCATATAACCTGCCCGTGTTTTTTCCCCCGTACAGACTAGGATAACATCCGTTTAGATTTCGGAAACAGCAGAGTTAGATGAAGTCAGTCAGGTGCGCGAGCTCCCTGCCCTGGAATCGTCTCCACATGGTGTGCCACCTTCTCTCTCTCCTTTGATTCGTGTCATCCTCTCCTCCCCTCTCCTTTGTGTCCCTCCACCTTTTCCTTTTTTTTTTGAAAAACAACACACCAACATCCCAAACTTCTCATTGTCATAGTTCAAGTCTATCTTCGTTTTTTAGGACCTGAGTCTCCTATTTCCATTCCAGGAACCCAAGAGCTGGTCCTTGGCGTCGCTCAGAGCTGCCGGGACGATGAAATCCTTCCTCTTATTTTAAATTTTAACAACAGCGGCACCTCTTTTCGACTTTGTTAGCCCTTTCTCTTTTCTTTATTTTTTATTTTAATTTTTTTCTTCTTTTCCAAATGAGAGGAGAGGAGATAGAGAGACAGACTCCCGCATGTGCCACGGCCAGGGCCGATGCTCTGCCCATCTGGGCCATGCTTGCAACCAAGCTATTTTTAGCACCTGAGGCAGAGGCTCCACGGAGCCATCAGCAGCACCCAGGGCCAATGTGCTTGAACCAATGGAGCCATGGCTGTGGGAGATTAAGAGAGAGAGAGAGAGAGAGAGAGAGAGAGAAACAGGGATGGGTGGAGAAGCAGATGGTTGCTTCTCCTGTGCGTCCTGAGTGGGATTCAAACCCGGGACATCTACACTCTGGGCCAACATTTGACCACTGAGCCAACCAGCCAGAGCCTTCTCTTTCAAAAGTCTTCTTCCTCTTCACGCCGTTCTGCAGAGCCTGGACCTGTGTTTTTACCACAACCTGCCTCCCCCCCCTTGCTTCCAGGAAAGACCCTCCCCTCTTTTCTTTGTCCTCCCATTACCCCGATTCCTGGCCCTTCAGGGAACTTTCTTTCATGCCCTCCTTCTTATGCCCTTGTCTCACTTTAACAGTGACATTGACATCCGTGGCTTGGTCCACCATCCCCATGTCCTGATATAGATATATTTTCCAACCTCCAGTTCTTAAGCCTAGACCACATCACCACTTAGATCTCCATTTAAAATTTGCTTGTGGCTATTGGAGATGTGGAAGCTCTCTACCCGATGGTTTCACCGTATATATGCAGAACCATTCAAAACGGGTCCCCAATGACCCGGTGGACACGACCCTTCTCACCCCTCCTGCTTCTGACTTGGGCCAGAACCGTCTGGACATGTTAGTTGCGTCATGAAGCCTGTCCCTGGTTGTCATTGTCGTTGTTGTTGTTGTTTTAAAATCTTCAACATCCAAGTCAAACATGTCATTCTCGCAACAAACTTGTATTTAAGTTTTCCTAACAGCCAGCCTGGCTTCCCAAACGTGTTTCTCCTCCTCTGTGTTCCGTGTGCGCTACACGTCAGCCTAAGACAGAGGGGTGAGCCCTGGCCGGTTGGCTCAGCGGTAGAGTGTCGGCCTAGCGTGCGGAGGACCCGGGTTCGATTCCCGGCCAGGGCACACAGGAGAAGCGCCCATTTGCTTCTCCACCCCTCCGCCGCGCTTTCCTCTCTGTCTCTCTCTTCCCCTCCCGCAGCCAAGGCTCCATTGGAGCAAAGATGGCCCGGGCGCTGGGGATGGCTCTGTGGCCTCTGCCCCAGAAGCTAGAGTGGCTCTGGTCGCAACATGGCGACGCCCAGGATGGGCAGAGCATCGCCCCCTGGTGGGCAGAGCATCGCCCCTGGTGGGCATGCCGGGTGGATCCCGGTCGGGCGCATGCGGGAGTCTGTCTGACTGTCTCTCCCTGTTTCCAGCTTCAGAAAAATGAGAAAAAAAAAAAAAAAAGACAGAGGGGTGAGTGATCCCAGTAGGTCTTCATGATTGACAGCTTCTGTGCAGCCATTCCCGCCGTTTGGACCATCTGGCCAACCTGTCTCTGTTGGTACAGGGCTCACTTCAAAGGTCACTCTGTCCCCTTGGGCTTGTCTCTGCAAACCACCGCGAGCTCTACGGCACACGGGTCATTTCCAGAGCTCAGATTGCTTTCAATTTTGTCTTCGACTCAGACGGGTCCATTTTATTTTATTATTTTATTTTTTCTGACCTCCCCGCAGGTGTCTCAAAGGCGACCCCTCTCATGAGTGCTTATTTCTTCTTTGGTGTCACGTTTCGCCGTCAACGGCTATCCGGTGTTGTGATCCGCTCACGTTAGTTATTGCCTGGCAGCCTCGTGGAAGAGCCGGTCTTTTCTGGGGCTGTTCCTCCCTTCATGAAGATTCCACGTCCATGAGCTGCAGGTTCTCCGCGGTGTGAAGAATTCCCTTTAATGTTTCTGACAGCGCTAGCCTGCTGCAAACGCGTTCAGAGTTTGTCCGGCTTGAAGATAACGGTGATTTCTCCTGGATCTTCAAAGACTATTCGTCTCCTCTCCCCACCCCCAGATGTAGAATAATAACAGGTTAATTTTGGTTTGTTTATTTTCCTTTTGGTACTTTAACAATCTTGAGTTGTTGTTTTCGGGCCTCCATTAATAATTTCTCAGGATGTGTCAGCCCTGGTGTTCTCTCTGTCCTGTCTGCAATCTACTTATATTTGACTGCATTTAATATTTTCTCTCTCAGGCCCTGGTTGCATGGCTCAGTGGTAGAGCATCGGCCTGGCGTGCAGAAGTCCCGGGTTCGATTCCCAGCCAGGGCACACAGGAGAAGCGCCCATCTGCTTCTCCACCCCTCCCCCTCTCCTTCCTCTCTGTCTCTCTCTTCCCCTCCCACAGCCAAGGTTCCATTGGAGCAAAGTTGGCCCGGGCGCTAGGGATGGCTTCTTGGCCTCTGCCCCAGGCGCTAGAATGGCTCTGGTCGCAACAGAGCAACGCCCCAGAGGGGCAGAGCATTGCCCCCTGGTGGGCAGAGCGTCACCCCTGGTGGGCGTGCCGGGTGGATCCTGATCGGGCGCATGCGGGAGTCTGTCTGACTGTCTCTCTCCATTTCTGGCTTCAGAAAAATACAAAAAAAAAAAATTTTTTTTTCTCTCTCTTTTTTTTATGACAGAGACAGAGATAGGGACAGATAGAGACAGACAGACAGGAAGGGAGAGAGACGAGAAGCATCAATTCTTCGTGGTGGCACCTTAATTGTTCGTTGATTGCTTTCTCATATGTGCCTTGACTGGCCAGCTACAGCAGAGTGAGTGACCCCTTGCTCAAGCCAGCGACCCCTCGCTTAAGCCAGCAACTTCAGGGTTTTGAACCTGGGTCCTTCGCATCCCAGTCCAGCGCTCTATCCACTGTGCCACCGCCTGGTCAGGCTCATTTATTTTTTTTTCTTTACTTACTCCTTTGTAGTTTGATAATGACACACAGAGGTCTAGTTCTCTTTGCTTTGGTGAGTATTGAACTTTGAGGAATAAGTAGCTTAGATCTGTGGTTTGGTGTCTTCCATCCACTTTTGGGAAATTCTTGACTATTTTCTCTTCATATATATTGTTTTCCACCCTCCCATCTCTCTTCCTGAGACTCATGGCTATATCAATGACGTGGGTTCTCTGGGGTATAGTGGCTGTGGGGAGGGGGTGAGATCCACTCTATTCAAGGTCAGCTCCCATCCTCACACCATAGTCACTGTATCTCAGTGGCTCAATTTATTTAGCCCCTTTGTAGCGCTCATCATGTCTGCATATTGATTGGTTACTGGTTGCACATCTGTCTAAGGGGGAGTGTTATGTCTTGGTTATTGTCTATTCTCTGCTCCTAGAAGGATTTGTGGTTCTAAACTTCAACAGGTGTTCTTATTCTTACTGATTTTTAGAGAGAGAGAGAGAGAGAGATGGTGGAGGAGAGAGAGAGAAAGAGAAAGTTTTGCGGATACAAGCCTCTGTGTGTGTGTGTGTTTATCCCAAACTCTTCTCTCTTAAGACGCCTTTCACACTATTTCACGTAATCCTCATTGGGCACTTTCTACTTCAAGTTGTTGAGGCTTCATGTCAGCGAGACCATTTCTTAGTTTAATGCAATGAAAAGTTCTGGAAACCCAACGTCTGATAAATACCACAAAACAACCAGAAGAGTCTCTCGCAAAGAGTCAGACCCTCCATTGTCGGATTTGGCACGCACCTGCGTGACCTCGCCGGACTTTCTGCATTGTTCGGAGAGTGTTTTCTGAGTCCAGTTAAGTCAAAGAAAGATGTTGCTTACTATTCATAGTAGTCAGCGAAGCTCCGTCTAAAACGAAGAATGGTTCTTCTATGAACCCATACGCGCTGTAGACGCAGCACATAGAGTCCGTTGGGGGGTTTCCCCAAAATGCCAGCGGCCCTTGGAAGCTCACGCGACTTGATTGCACCCACAGGTGTTGAGTCGTTGGCTCAGGCTCACGGTTATCGTTTCTGTTCTCCTGGGGGTCTCGAACACACGGCTCAGCCACACACCACTGGACAGGCAGTTTCACATGAGACTGTGAACTTGGAAGTGCCATTCAGGGTCCCAAAAAGGAGGGACTTATGCAGAAGTCCATTTGTGAATGATGGTGGTATAACAAACCTGATGGGACCTCATCAGAATTGCAGACATCATCACTCTCGCCTCCGTAGGGAACAGTCCACTCTGTGGGCAGAGGTTCAGGGGGTCTTGTGCATATTTCTCCAGGGTAGAAATATTCTGAAATCGGCACCGTCCTGGCCATTACCACATGCTGAGTGCTGAGGAAGAGAGTCCGGGTCTGGACTCAGAGGTCCTCATCCTAGCCAACCTCCTCTTTGGTCTCTCCAATTCCACAGCTGATGAGGAGAGAGAAATCTGTTTTCTTGAAGGCAAAATGAACCAGTGTTTGACTTTAATGCACAACATTAGATACTGCAATTTCTCTCTATATGCATGTATGCCCTCATCGCTGGAATGGTAATACCTTGACTTAGTAAAGTGCTATTCTTTTCTGAGTTAGAGGGTTTTAAGACTGCAGTATGCATGTCACACACCTCAATTACAATGATAACAATAATCACTCTTTCCTACCTTCCTTGGCTGTGTGTGGTCTCCCGATCTTTGCTTTGGAAGGATAGAGAGGCAGCCAGGTGATGGGTGAATAACTCGCGCCATCGCTGATACAATAGCAAAAAACACTGACACGGAATTACTCATCCAGTCGCTTCTATTTTGTTTTTGTTTTTTCTTTTCCCATTTTCTTCACCATCAGGAATCAGCCTCACGCACGCCACACAGCATAGCCTTAGAGTCGTTTCTCAAAGAAATGGCCCATTGTCTGAGAACTTAATTAAATTCGAGGAAGGCTCTCTCACCCCCTGAGATCTTTAGAAAAGAAAGACAGGTGAGAGATTTGAATGGTAATGACAATCCCAGTCCCAAAGGAAGGCCCCGCCCTCTCTAACAGACCCCGAAGGGGCTGGTTGGTGCCTATGTCAAAGGCTTGGAGAGAGGCTTTGCTCAGTTTCCGGGGCACAAGGAATGAACCCACGTGTGTTTTTCTCTGCAGTGAAACCGACCCTCATTGACGTCGACATCTACGTTAACAGCATCGGTCCTGTGTCTTCCATAAACATGGTAAGAAGTTATTATTATTATTATTATTATTATTATTATTTCCGATCCGAGGGACTTTGATTCACTTCTCACTCCCAGTCTTGTTGTGGGTGCCTGGTCGCGGTTTATCACCCACCACTGCGTCCTTCAATCTGTGGCGGGTCCCGGGGTCCTTCGTCGGCACAAACCGTCGCTTTGATGAGCACAGCTGTGCCCACCCACGGCCTGGCTTCGCCGGCGGGCGCCTGAAGTTTTCGTGTCCTGATGAACTCGGCGGATCAGACACGCGTGGTCACGACTCCGTGTCGGCCGCGCGTGGCCAAGCTCCGCGGAGAGACAAGTCCCTTTGGTGGCGATGTCCTCCTGGATTGAATAAGGAGAAGGGAAATCGGTCGGCGCTGGGGACACGCCGATGGCAGCGATGCCCGGGTTTACCGCGTTTCAGATGTGCATGTTGCCGGCGTCCATTCCTCACAGCGGTTTTCAGGGTTTTCAGCTTCCCGAGAGCCAGGGTCGGGCTGGGTTTTCAAAGAAATGAACCAGGAATGATATTGAATTTGCTCCCAGGCAGCCACCAACTTCGCTGACGGGGGGCGGGGGGAGGGCGTGAACCTGTGTTCGGGCTGAAGAGGAGGTCAGACGGATGACCCCAGTCTCGGAGACAACACTGAATCGTCTACTTTATCTTTATCTGGATCTATTAGGTTGTAACCAGAAGTCGTCTTGCTAAATGTTTTGAACCAGGGAAGAATTTAATTTGTGGAACAACTGAGGGACAGAAAGATGAGGGAGTTGGAGGGACAGGGGCTCAAACAGATGAATCGAGGACAGCTTGTTTATAATTAGTAAAGTGATAGCACAGTTGATTGGGGGGAGGGCAAGGTGACTCCCTGGGGGGCTCCATTGGGAGATATGGGGGCAGGAAGGGAGGTCCCTGGAGCCTGGGAAGAGGCTCTGGCACAGGGCACAGGAAGGGGACAGGCAGAGGGACCCTATGCCCACACGAGGGACCTCCCCACTGGTCCTGGAGTTAGGGGCTGTGCCTCTCCTGTGCCCACTACTTTACCGAGGGCACGGATACCCAGTCTCTCTCCCCGAGAGGAGTTGTGACGTGGTATAAGACACAGTCATCTTGGGGAGTTGTGACGCGGTATGAGACACAGTCATCTTGAGGAGTTGTGACGTGGTATGAGACACAGTCATCTTGGGGAGTTGTGACGTGGTATAAGACACAGTCATCTTGGGGAGTTGTGACGTGGTATGAGACACAGTCATCTTGGGGAGTTGTGACGTGGTATGAGACACAGTCATCTTGAGGAGTTGTGACGTGGTTCGAGACACAGTCATCTTGAGGAGTTGTGACGTGGTATAAGACACAGTCATCCTGAGGAGTTGTGACGTGGTATAAGACACAGTCATCTTGGGGAGTTGTGACGTGGTATAAGACACAGTCATCTTGGGGAGTTGTGATGTGGTATAAGACACAGTCATCTTGAGGAGTTGTGACGTGGTATAAGACACAGTCATCCTGAGGAGTTGTGACGTGGTATAAGACACAGTCATCCTGAGGAGTTGTGACATGGTATAAGACACAGTCATCTTGGGGAGTTGTGATGTGGTATAAGACACAGTCATCCTGAGGAGTTGTGACGTGGTATAAGACACAGTCATCCTGAGGAGTTGTGACGTGGTATAAGACACAGTCATCCTGAGGAGTTGTGACGTGGTATAAGACACAGTCATCTTGGGGAGTTGTGATGTGGTATAAGACACAGTCATCTTGAGGAGTTGTGACGTGGTATAAGACACAGTCATCCTGAGGAGTTGTGACGTGGTATAAGACACAGTCATCTTGGGGAGTTGTGACGTGGTATAAGACACAGTCATCCTGAGGAGTTGTGACGTGGTATGAGACACAGTCATCCTGGGGAGTTGTGATGTGGTATAAGACACAGTCATCTTGAGGAGTTGTGATGTGGTATAAGACACAGTCATCCTGAGGAGTTGTGACGTGGTATAAGACACAGTCATCCTGAGGAGTTGTGACGTGGTATAAGACACAGTCATCTTGGGGAGTTGTGATGTGGTATAAGACACAGTCATCCTGAGGAGTTGTGACGTGGTATAAGACACAGTCATCCTGGGGAGTTGTGACGTGGTATAAGACACAGTCATCTTGGGGAGTTGTGACGTGGTATGAGACACAGTCATCTTGAGGAGTTGTGATGTGGTATAAGACACAGTCATCCTGAGGAGTTGTGACGTGGTATAAGACACAGTCATCCTGAGGAGTTGTGACGTGGTATAAGACACAGTCATCTTGGGGAGTTGTGATGTGGTATAAGACACAGTCATCCTGAGGAGTTGTGACGTGGTATAAGACACAGTCATCCTGAGGAGTTGTGACGTGGTATAAGACACAGTCATCCTGAGGAGTTGTGACGTGGTATAAGACACAGTCATCCTGGGGAGTTGTGACGTGGTATAAGACACAGTCATCCTGAGGAGTTGTGACGTGGTATAAGACACAGTCATCCTGAGGAGTTGTGATGTGGTATAAGACACAGTCATCCTGAGGAGTTGTGACGTGGTATAAGACACAGTCATCCTGAGGAGTTGTGACGTGGTATAAGACGCAGTCATCCTGAGGAGTTGTGATGTGGCTCGTGAGCCACAGTTTGCCAAGTACTGATTTAGAGCCACACACGTGGTTGGCGGGGATAGCCGCACAGCGGGTTGCAGAGATCCCAGGATGGGAGTGTCGTCAGTCATGGACTGAGGCAAATCCGGACTCCGATTGTGACTCCCAGTGATCGAACATCAGGCTTCCCGTCTCCCGTGTTTGAAACATGGGCGCAGGGAAACACCCGTCCTGTCAACTGAGACCATCTGCAGACATTGCACCGTGTAGACGGATATATATATTTAGTTCAGTGGCTGATGGGTGCTTCCTGCGAGAATAGTACATCGGAAGGGTGACGGGAACGTGTGAATTGTCCAACACGAGAAGAGAAGGGTGCGCGGGAGTCTTCGTTGGGAGAGAAGAGGGCCCGGGGGAGGGGTTGAAAGGCAGGGAGTCAGGGGTGGCCTTGTCACCCTGTGACACCAGGGACACTGTTGTTAAACCCTGTGACAGACGGGTCCACGGTGGGTCAGTGAGGTAATGACCCCCAGGGCTTTCGATGCTCCGACGGGTGCCGAGTAAGACCTGTTATAAGCGAGTCTCTCTCCTGTTCTGTGATGGGCATTTTTCAAAACAGGAGGTTCCGCAGAGGAAAGAAGGTTGAAATGTAATTTGCAGTCGTTCTGACACCGGTGGGTTACGCAGGTTCGTACATGAGACTCCGTCTCTGTAATGGGCACAAACCCAAACTAACTTCCGCTCTGCTTGGAGGGGGGCGGGCGCATGAGGAGGTCACCGCTTTGTGTCCTCTGGGGAAAGAGTGCCTTTGCCCGGGCCATTTCCTTCTCCGTACACTCCTGAAGCGCCGTCTCCTTGCTCCCGGGAGCTGTGGTGTTGGCTTTGGATGTGAAGGGTCCATTGGTACAAAGACTAATGCGGACTGTTTGAGACGGAACTCGGGAGAACCAGTTCTAAAACTGTTATTTTTCTGATGACATGATTTGCATGTTTACCAAACTAAAAGGGGACAGTGAAACACTTAGATAATGATAGAGGTCATTAAAGGTGTGAGAGTGAAGAGAAAGAGGGCTCTCAAAAGTCATTCAGAAAAAAAATGTCATCATCTCAGAAGTGTTGGGAGAGAAAGGATTTAAAGAAAAAAATTTACAAGACAAGCCCTGGCCGGTGGTGCAGTGGAGAGAGCGTCATCTGAGAGAGTTGTGGTTGCTGGTTAGATCCCAGGGTCACTGGGTTGATCCCAAGGGCACCAATCTTAGCCTCAGTCAGGGCACATACGAGAAGCAATCAATGAGCGCACAACTGAAGCGAAACAATGAGTTGATACTTCTCTCTCTCTCTCTTCCCTACCCTCTTCTTCCTTCTCTCAAAAGCAAAAAACAAAAAAACACAAGACAAGATTCACTCACAGAAAATTAAAATGCAAAACAATGATTACATCAGTCATCAAAGACAGTGATTACTAACACGTATATCGTGAGAACCTTCTCTGGGCTGGGCACTTGTTGTAGGTACTGATATAAAAATGAACAGCCCAGGTTCGGTGGGGGGAACTGGCAGAGACGTTCTCAGAGGGAGAGGCTACAGGTATGGCGTATTGCCCAGGGCTGGTGGGAGAACAGAGCTGGGGTCTGTGGAGAGGCATTTGGAGTAGCCCCCCACCCACCCAGAAGTACCTCCCGCCACATCTATGGACACATCACACGGGGGAGCCCCTGAGCCCGCCACGTTGCCATTCATTGCCCTCAGAAAACCAGTAGGTGTGCAAGATGGCAGATGTGGACACATGAGCTTCTATCCTATCATAATTGCCATGTTCCACGGCGGGTCATCAAGGATGGGCGTGGCACTTCATTCTGACTCTAGCTCAGATGTAAGACTCTGACCAAGAGAAAGCACATTAGAGCACCCTGTTCCGGGGTGTGCACGTGCTCGGACCATCCTCAAGCAAGGACGCCACACACGTGTTCATTTTCCCCTGTTTCCGGACTCTGTGCTCTTCCTGCTTACTTGTCAAAAGACTAGGGCTCCCGAGACAGAGTCTAGACTAGAAGGTGCTCTTCTGAGGCCATTCTAAGACCAGATGGACAAACCAGGTCTCGTGTGACAGGATTCAGCACTTGACTCTATGTCTTTGGTCACCAGCCGTCCAGCTGGGGTGCTTCCGAAGGGCAGTTCTGCGTCCCCCGTGGGAATGCGGGGAGGGGACGCGAGCTGATCCCCGAAACGACGCTTCGCCCCAGTGACCAAGAACGTCAACAGCGACAATTTTGAACTGGGTCCTTTGCGCAAGCTGGCTCAGGACATGTCATCTGACACGTGGTTTTCACAGGATTTAAAATCGTCCCTGCTCTTCCAGGAGACCACGATCTCCTGAATCCGACGAGCAGGAAGGCTTCAATCCTACAGTCATGCGTACTTTGGGTCTTCAGGAGAAAATGTCAAGTGAGAAAGAACTCGAACATCCGAGATTTATGAAAACAAGAGAATGCCAGGGCACATGGCGCGGTCTCCTCTGCAGTTTGCTCACTTACCCGTGTTCACAGGGCTGCCTGGGGCGCCGGGATGGAGGCGGGGCGTCCTGGTCACCGGGGCGTGTCCTTCCTGACACCGTGTTCACAGGGCTGCCTGGGGCGCAGGGATGGAGGCGGGGCGTCCTGGTCACCGGGGCGTGTCCTTCCTGACACCGTGTTCACAGGGCTGCCTGGGGCGCAGGGATGGAGGCGGGGCGTCCTGGTCACCAGGGCGTGTCCTTCCTGACACCGTGTTCACAGGGCTGCCTGGGGCGCCGGGATGGAGGTGGGGCGTCCTGGTGACCGGGGCGTGTCCTTCCTGACACCGTGTTCACAGGGCTGCCTGGGGCGCAGGGACGGAGGCGGGGCGTCCGGGTCACCAGGGCGTGTCCTTCCTGACATTCTCGTATAAAACATGGTGATGTCATGTCATAAAGGAATTTTACCGTGGAGTTGTCCTTTGGGAACATACCGTGCTGGTTGGTAGACAGAAG
Source organism: Saccopteryx bilineata (assembly GCF_036850765.1). Lineage (NCBI taxonomy): Eukaryota > Metazoa > Chordata > Mammalia > Chiroptera > Emballonuridae > Saccopteryx > Saccopteryx bilineata. The sequence continues at coordinate 60,835,878 of NC_089496.1, forward strand.
ACAACGGAGTTCAACCCACGTGCTGTTGAATCAAAACGTAGAAAGCCGAGTTCACTTGCCCGAAAGAAGCCCCAGGGGCAAAGTAAGAAGGAGGAGCCACCTGGCACGGAAGCCTTAGCGTCCAGCGCCCTTCGCGATGCCAGGAGGGGCTCTGCTATGCCCCGTTCGACCAGGCTGGTGGCAGGACCTGAGTGTGTCTCCTGAGGTCACCTGGGAAGCTGTGTATTCCTCCTGCTCTTCAGTGTGTGTGTGGGGGGGGTGTCTCCAAAGTGGGAGGGGGCGGGCAGACGTGGACGCGTCCGTGGACTCGGAGCAGCGGGCACTGGTCCGCCCCGTCTGCAGAGACGACCTTGGAGCCTCAAGCTCCTGCCTGACTGAATTCCTATGCTGACTCACGGTGGCGAGGAGAACAGCAGACCACGTGGATCTCAAATGCACCCAGAGGAGGACGAGGAAAGCGTCCGTCTCTCCCAGGAAGTCCAGGCTCGCGGTACGTTCGCCCCGCGCCCGAGAACAGAGCAGATGGTGACAACAGTCCGTGTCCCAGCTCCGCTCGGAGGGAGGACAGATGGCGGAATCTGACAGAATAATCGTGGCTCGCAGACGTTGGCTTTCTCTTCCTTTTACGTTGCAGGCGCACCCGGGAGGGCAGACACTTAGCAGGGGGCCTGAGTCATCTGATTTTTGTCCATTTGAATAAGCTTTGAGAAACTGATCGAACGGGAAGTGAGCAATGCTCTGCTCACCCAGAAGTCACAGCATCTCTGAGTTTGGGGAATTAACTTGTCGCGGTGCAAGCTTTCTGGGGGAGGCAGCCCGTGTCCGGCCCCTGTTCTGATCCGTTGCCCTCTGTCTGTCACCTTTGCCCAACGTCTGGTGTAAAGGCGAATCGCACAAAGCAGAAGGGGTTTGCGCCGTACACATAGTGTCCGCTCCGCAGGCGACAGTGCCCTGCCTCTGTCTGAAGATGAAGTGAGGTTGTGGCACTAGCAGGTGGCACCGCAGAGAGGACAAGTGTCTGCACCCCTCACCCGGTGTGAGTGCGGGTGCCGCCCGGCCGAGACATGCTCTCCTCTCTTTATTATTGTTTTTCTCAAGTATCTGTACTTTCCTGGCCGTAACACTCGGCTATCCCTAGGACCTCTGTGGGCCGGAGCTTATGGGAGGAACCGTGGTGTCCTCCTCGCTAGGTTTCTCCCCAGACACGTCTGAACAAGTACCGTTGTGTTGATTCCTCATCGTTGCACGATGAGATGCTAACCTATTGGCAGTCCATCGTGGCTCTACGCCAGGGGATGAAGAACGGTGGGGGTGACATCCTATTTAAGCATGTACCTGCCTATATGTGGCATTCAGGAGAATTGAAAGTCCAGTTGGTGTAGACACTTCCAGTATTGAGCTGTCGCAGTCACGAACTTGCAGGAGAGGAGAAGGTGGACTAGTTTACCCTCTTTCGTGAACTGACACCCTCTTCTGTGCCTTGCGTTCCACGAGTTCTCAGGTGCAAAGCCCGGCACCTGGGCACCTGGGCACCCGGGCACCCGGGTGGGCTGGTCCTGCGGAGCTGTGGCAGGCTGCTCTGGGAGACGGCTCGTTGGCGAACACCTGGCTGCCCTTTGGGCCTTTAGCACAGACAGACCCTGCAGGCGCCATATGTTGCAAAACAGTCCCTTCCAGCAGGGACCCAGCTCAGTTGCAGGAAGTCCCCGCGGTTTCTAGAATATCGACAGATCCGTGCGTTACAAACCACGCCATGCGGTGAGCTCTTTGGGGATGACTCCATGTTGAGTGTTCGCTACCGGGGAGGGGTGCACAAACTCTTCCCGATGGGCACCGGCCCCCAGGGCGTGTCGGGTGGTGAAGAAGCAGAGAAGCCCGTGCTCCGAGGAGTCGCACACACACACACACCGCGGGCTGCCGGGAGGTGAGGAAGGGGACTTCCTCCCTTTCTCTGCAAGCTCCACTTGGCCAATCTCAGTGCTTGGTGCGCTCGGAAGTAGACGGAGTCAGAAGCCCCCACGCGCCCTGCTCTGTGAAGAGACTGCCTCCTGAGATCTGGTTTTTATATTTCTCTCCTCAGCTCTCCCGACGCCAGTGGTTCTGACTGCAGTTCCGTCGGTTCTCCTGGGTGGTCCGAGTAGGGTGCTGGGTCTCTAAGGAAGCCACGGAAGCCCGTGCATATCCTATGGTGTACTTACTGAGGCAGGAGGCAGAGATGTCCGCACACCACTCAGACGAGGGGAGCCATAAATAAAGCATTTAGAGTTTTAATAGGAGCGATAGTGCTAGGACCCAGGGACACGGGGGTGTGCGAAAGTTGGTTGACCGTTGCTCATGTGGAAAAACCACGCAATAATTAATAAATAAGAATATGAGAATAAACTCTGTTTTTTTTCATACCCACGGCCGTCAAACCTACTTTTGCCTGCCCCTGTCTGCGAGGAATGAGGCCCCGTGCTATTCCTGCCCCGTGTTTCATTAATAGCTCCCCTCTCCATAAAGGTCAACAATACTCTGTGGACCAGCGGGTCCCTCACGGAAGCCCCAGGGGGTCAGTGACAGTGACACGCCATGTCTTTTTTCTCCTACCACATCCTGGGGCTGGGCGGGCGGGTTCTGAATTCCAGCCATCGAACTAAGTAGGTAGGGCTTTTAGTAAGTCTATGATAAAGCAATACTCCATTCGGGTAACAGTGCTGCTGTTGCTGTGTTGTTAAAATTAAACACCAGATGTGACCCTACCGCCAGAAACCAAACTGTGTGGCCGTAGAAACACCCCCAGCCACATGGAGACTCTGTGGGTCACGATCACAGCTTTTCCCCAAGTTCAGTCCTTCTGCGTCGTCACGGGCTCACGTGCTGGTCCCGTGAGGCATAGCACGTCTGATCGCTTCCAGCTTCGAGGAAAATGCTCAGATTGGTTTGTGGGACCCATGTCCCTGTCTTCCCTCTCTTCCTGCCTCCCTGTCTCAACCAAAATAAATACATAAAATAAAAAAAAAATAAAGTGAGGCCCTGGCTTGCTAGCTCGGTGGTAGAGCGTTGGCCCAGCATGCGGAAGTCCCGGGTTCAATTCCCGGCCAGGGCACACAGGAGAGGCGCCCATCTGCTTCTCCACCCCTCCCCCTCTCCTTCCTCTCTGTCTCTCTCTTCCCCTCCCACAGCCGAGACTCCATTGAAGCAAAGTTGGCCCGGGCTCTGAGGACGGCTCCGTGGCCTCTGTCTCAGGCGCTAGAATGGCTCTGGATGCAACAGAGTGACGCCCCAGATGGGCAGAGCATCACCCCCTGGTGGTACGTGTTAAGATAGATCTAGTTGGAACCCCCTTTGACTTGAAGTCTTCCTCACGTGACTTTTCTTAACTATACGGTGTGTTTTCCCCAGTGTGTGAAAAAATAATCTTTATCATGTACTGCTTGTTGAAAAGGGGTCTTTCCTGATGGCTAGTCTTTTTTTTTTTTTTAGCAAAAAATTCACTCATATGGGTGTCAACATAAGAAATGTCCAAACCTGTAAGAATTTTCATGAGCTTTTTTTGTAACTAAACTGTTGACAATGGCTGGGGAAGCAAAATCTCACCAGATTGCGAAAACACTCCAGAAAATGGCGGTTTCGGCACTTATTTTTATACATCAGAGTCGAAGGGGAAGACGGGTGCATGGGGGTCCATGAGCCCTCTCGGTGAGAGATTAGGGAGATGGGAGAAGGCAAAGCGGGAGATCTTTGGGGTAGATAAAAAGCAAACTGTTGGTCTGACCTGTGGTGGTGCAGTGGATAAAGCGTCGACCTGGAAATGCTGAGGTCGCCGGTTCAAAACCCTGGGCTTGCCTGGTCAAGGCACATATGGGAGTTGATGCTTCCAGCTCCTCCCCCCTTCTCTCTCTCTGTCTTTCCTCTCTTTCTCCCTCTGTCTCTCCCTCTCCTCTCTAAAATGAATAAATTTTTTTAAAAAAAGCAAACTGTCCAGACACACACTTTTTTTACACAGACGGTAAAGGGGGCTCAAAGGGTGGCTAACAATTAACTTGATAACAGTGAGGGGGTTTGTTGCTTTCTGCTCTGGTGGGGGGTGGGGGGTCATGCCCCTGAGAGGGCTGGAAAAAGAGATCACCCTTACATTTCAAAAGCATGTTATCAGGTACGTTATTGTAGATGCAAAAGACAGC